>NC_091298.1:25668601-25715143 GCF_038502225.1 Cherax quadricarinatus
AGTGGTTACAATACTTGGAGTGTAACAAGTGGGGGCCTGTGTCCGGGAGCATAACACTGAATTTCCTTTAAAATGAATGTAGAAATGGCAGAGAGGTTTGAAGATATAACAAAGGAGAGATTACAGAATTTGAAGCTTCAATCTTGTTGGCAATTAGCACGAAGCTTGGGCATAAAATACGACAGGCATTTCACTGCCCAGACAGTCAGATGTATGATACAGAATGTCCTTTTTCCAGATGAGCAGGATCCAGAGACTGAGAATGGAGAAGCAGATATTCCTTCCTTTTTGAATTCTTTACTACAGACACCCGAGGCCGAAACTACGACGCTAACAACCCCTACTGGAGACGACGGACATGACCTTCCCGATACTCGGAAACGCTACGCTGCTACAACGACTCCAATTCCATCTCCAAGGACTATATGGGGAACAGAACTCCATCAGGCTAAAGAAACGGTTCCAGGTAAACCCTTTACAGATGTTTTTGAAACAGAACAAGAGGAAGTCCTATTGGATGATGAACACGTTCCACCTCAAATCTCTTTAGCCCTTTTGACTACTATTCAATCTAAGGAGAATTTTGAACGTCTAGAACGTATTTTATCGCTTCAAACCTCCTTTGTAGAAGCCCAGAGAAAATTAAAAAGGGAGAATTTTGAACGTGAATCTTTGCTTTATGAACGGGAAGTACTGAGGAAGAAAAGAGAATCGAGTAATATGTATACAATCCCTTCATTTGACCTTAGTAAAGCAGCCTCTTTGATGCCTAAATTTACTGAGGATAATTTAGATTCATTTTTTGAAGCATTCGAAAATCAGGCGAAGGTGATGCAATGGCCTCCTAAATATTGGGCTGCTTTAATACATTCATCTTTAATAGGAAAAGCCCAAACCATAACTGCAAACTTACCTTTTGAACAATATTCTGATTATACTCGGGTAAAAGATTGTCTTCTGAAAGCTTACGATTTATTACCTGTCAGTTACTTGAAGATGTTTAGAACTCTGAAGAAATATCCTCAGCAGTCTTGGGTGGACTTTGCCAGGGAAAAGCTCTCTGCTTTCGAGCGTTGGCGTAGGGCCGCGGGAGCCGCCTCAGTCGAGTCACTTTCCCAGCTGATGTTGCATGAAGACCTTTTTAAATATTTTCCAGAGAGGGTTCATACTTATCTTTTGACATTTCCTACTACTAACTTGTTAGATACTGCTGCCCACGCAGATCACTTTGAAATTTCCCATGCTATAACCACAGAAATGTCTAAGACCCCGGAAAAGAAATCTACCTCCCAAGGTTTTAGTTCAAGATTGACTGCTAGGAAAGCTCCAGCTGGCGAACCTTTGAAGGTGTATTCAGACAAAAAACAGGTGACAAACGGCTCTTTCTCCAGGCAATATCCTAAAGATCAATTACCACTGTGCCTTTTTTGTAAAAAGTTAGGTCATAGACAGTTCCAGTGTTGGCATAAACAGCGGGAAGATAAAACCCAACCAAGAGGGAGATATCCTACCCAGGTAATAAATTCCTCTCGGAAGTATGAAACTCTGGATGATGAATCTTTACCTTTCCAGGCCTCGTCTAGCAGACCGTCTAATAGATGACTTTACCACGACAGTGCTTCAGAAGAAAAGGTCCGAGTAGCTATGGAACCCTACTTTTCCCAGGGGAAGTTCGGACTCTGTAAAGAGAGGTTAGTAAATATCACGACCTTTCGAGATACTGGCAGCTATCTCTCTTTATTAAGATCAAACCTGGTAAAGTTACCTACTAGTAGTGAACCCCGGCTAGACGTATTATTAGAGGCTTACGGAGGCACAATAATAAAGGTCCCTATTATAAGGATTTATGTAGAACTGCCTGGATATGTAGGCTGGATCAATGTGGGACTTTCAGATAAACCTTTTCCCATTGCCGGCGTGGATCTATTAATCGGGAACGAAATTGATCAATTGGAGATACCCAGAGAGCCTCTGGTTTTAGATAATCCTTGTGATGTAAATTATGCATTAGAAGCCTCTGAGGCAGGGCTAGATTTATTTCCCCTTAATGTGGTCACCAGAGCCATGGCTAAGAACTCTAACAATGTGGATATTCAACAGCCTTTAGAAATGTCCGATGAATTAGGTTTGAACTTCCTGTTTAGCGAAGCAATTCAGTCGAGACCCACAGGTGACAAAGTTTTACCAGTCCCTGCGGACCTAGCTAGAAAATGTAATAAAGAAGAATTTCTTATAGCTCTAAAGGACGATAAAAGTTTAACCAATAAGGATAAAGAGGAAGGTTACCTTTTAGATGAAGACGGTTTTCTTTGGAAGAGAAATAATGATAATGATTTGAGTTCAAAAGGAAACTTGTTAGTGGTGCCATCGTCCTTACGTAATATGGTATTTGAACTAGCACATGATAATCCACTGGGAGGTCATTTAGGGTCTCGTAAGACAGAGAAAAAGATAAGGAAATATTTTTTTTGGCCTCAGATGAGGACTTATATTGCTGACAAACTACGGAAATGCCACGTTTGTCAAATAATAGGCAAAACGGCGCACAATCCCGCGTCTGCCCCTTTACTTCCAATAAAATGTCCTGAAGAACCTTTTGAAAGATTAGTTATTGATTGTGTAGGACCGTTGCCCCGCACAAAAAGGGGTAACCAGTATATCTTCACTATCATAGATATGGCAACGCGGTATCCTGATGCTATCCCAATGTCCAAAATTAATTCCAGAAATATAGTAAGAGCTTTAATACGCTTCTTTGCTCAAGTAGGCATACCACGTGAAATTCAATCTGACCAAGGTTCTAATTTTACGTCTAAGGTTTTTAAAGAGGCTATGTCTCGATTAGGAGTAAGACAGATCCTCTCTACAGCATATCATCCCCAGTCACAAGGAGTGCTAGAAAGATTCCACCAAACCCTTAAATCTACTTTACGTGCTTACTGTGAGCAATATTCTCGTGAATGGGACGAAGGTTTACCCTTTCTTCTCTTCGCCCTCCGTGAAGCTGAACAAGAAAGTACTAAATACTCTCCATTTGACTTGATTTTTGGACATCAGGTACGAGGACCCCTAGCCATATTACGAGATTCTTGGATAGGGAAGAGAGGACCTCTTCATCCCAGTCCTCTACTTTGGAAAGAACATCTCTCCAAATTAAAAAGCTTAGCTGCCGTGAATCTGACAGAAGCTCAAGCCAAAATGAAGAAATCTTACGACCAAAAGGCTAAATCTCGTTCATTCTCTCCAAATGAATTAGTGTTAGTTAAAAACTTAATTCCAGGACATTCTTTAAAACCTAGATATTTGGGGCCATATGAAATAGTAGACAAAGAAAATGAGGTGAATTATCTGGTCCGTGAACCAGGACGTCGTAAGAAAATTAAGAGGTATCACATAGATAACTTAAAGAAGTACGAGTCTAGCCTTCTCCCTACTATTATTACCTCTATTCAACCTACATCCACTGAAATAAGGAATGACACTGTAAGGGAAGTAAGAGAATTTAGACTACATAATTCTGAAGTTTTAAAACAACTAGACCATTTCCTGGAAGTTCTTCCTACCTCCCAAAAATCTCAAATCAAAGAGTTAATCACTAAATATAACTCCATCTTCAAAGATATCCCTACTCCTTGTACATTGGGTTTCCACGATATTGAATTGTTAGAAGATAGTCCAATAAAGCAATCCCCTTACCGGGTCTCTCCTGCTAAGCAAGAATTAATTCAACAAGAAATAAATACATTACTGGAATATAATTTGATAGAACCCAGTTGGACACCTTGGGCCTCTCCCTGTTTATTGGTCCCAAAACCCGATGGTACCGTACGCCTATGCACGGATTACCGTAAAGTAAATTCAGTCACCAAACCAGATGGGTTTCCATTACCCAGGATTGATGATTTAATAGATGCTGTAGCCGGTGCCAACTTTGTGACCAGATTAGACTTACTGAGAGGGTATTACCAGGTGCCGTTAACTCCTAGGGCCCAAGAGATTTCCGGGTTCGTAGTTAAGAACGGACTATTTACGTATAAGGTTATGCCTTTCGGCTTGTGTAACGCCGCCTCCTCTTTCCAGAGAATTATGAACATTTTAGTCCAACCCTTAGAAGGTGTAGAGGCATACTTAGACGACCTGGTGGTTTTTAGTGATGACTGGCAGTCTCATTTAGAAAGATTAGAGCAACTACTGAAAGCATTGCAGAAATACAATTTCACTGTAAATTTACAAAAATGTGACTTTGGTAAAGCCCAGATTAAATATCTCGGTTTTAAAATAGGGAAGGGACTAGTAGCCCCCGACCAATTAAAGGTCCAAGCTATTTTAAATTTCCCGACGCCTCAGGACAGGAAAGCCCTCCAACGATTTTTGGGAATGGCTACTTATTACAGGCGTTTTTGCCCAAACTTTGCTCAAGTTGCCTCCCCCCTGACTAGATTGACCAGTCCTAAATATAAATTTAATTGGGACGAGAATTGTGAACAAGCTTTTAAACGTTTAAAACGTTTCCTTTCCTCCGCCCCAGTATTGCGTGCACCCAATTTCCAAATTCCTTTCACCCTCCATGTTGATGCCAGTGATGCAGCAATAGGTGCTGTCTTATTGCAATCCTTCCAAAACGGTAATATTCTACATCCAATATGTTATTTTTCCTATAAATTGAAAGAATATCAAAGATCTTATTCAACCATAGAAAAAGAAGCCCTGGCTTTAGTGTTGTCCTTAGAACACTTTGACGTATACCTCGGTTATACTCCTCATGTGATAAATATTTACTCAGACCATAATCCTCTAACTTTCATAAATTCTATGAAATCAAAAAATGTTAGAATATTACGCTGGGCTTTAAGGATCCAACCTTACCGGATCTCCATTTTTCACATAAAGGGTTCGAGCAACGTGTTAGCCGATGCTCTCTCTCGCTCCTAATATATTGCCTAACTACGGAAATTCTTTGCAGTCTAGCAGTGTTTCTGGACCAGTTCTAGCAAGTGGATGACTAACCTTGGAATGATGTACCTCCATCCCTATACCAGCTGGTTGGTTTCTTCTACACCATCAGCATCTTAAACGCCGAGATATTTGCTTGTGGGCCGGGGTGTCATGCCCCTATGGTTAACCTTCCTTTAATATTACATTGCGGTTATTTCCTTTAATAGCTAAATTGGAAATGAACGTCCTTGTATTATTAAGACTAATTCTTATTAACAATTATTATAATTTATGTAACATGGCCATGATAAGTTTAATTGGAGGTATAGTAACCTGCCTGCCGCCCGGTGTGCCGGTGTATAGTTAGCCGTGATGTTCGATGGTTATACCCCCCCTTTCCCCCCCCCCCCTTTATGTTCAACTACTCTACTGAGTGTTGGTGAGTCACGTCACGTGACCCACTTTACCTGTATGCTCAAGGTTGAGGGACGAGCAGTGAAGAAGTAGCAGCCAACGAGAACACTCCTGCTCGTCTCTGGTAACTGGCCAAGGTTTATTAGCCGGCCTGGACATATTCTGTTTTATTCTGACTGCTTCCAATTGGGAAACAAGACTTTATACATTAAAGTAATCTCCATTTATATATATGTTATATCTAGGATCTCCTCCTAATCGTCTGTTATGAAAGCCTTATGTATATGTTGGATACTATAGAAGAAACATGCATTCTTAACTTATATACGATAATTCGTATATTATTTCTGGCTTTTGTTGTATTATGAATATACTTAATTAAAATTAGGCATTCCGGAGGATCACTATTATTACCCTAACCTCTCTGACCAAAATTGTTATGCTCTAAAAAGAAGGAAATAGTGGTTACAATACTTGGAGTGTAACAATATACATGTACACTGTATATACCTTAGTATATACATGTACACTGTATATACCTTAGTATATACATGTACACTGTATATACCTTAGTATATACATGTACACTGTATATACCTTAGTATATACATGTACACTGTATATACCTTAGTATATACATGTACACTGTATACATTAGTATATAAATATATTTACACTATATTCATTATATACATGCACGTTGTATATACCTTAGTGTATACATGTACACTGTATATGTACATTAGTATATACATGTGCACTGTATACTCATTAGCATATATATATATATTAGTATACACAGTCCTCCAAATGATCATGCTCTGTTAGGGCTCACTCAAATACAGAGAATATATAGGAAGCAACAGAAGTAAAGATATAATCAGTCTAACCTTGGAGAACTAGTTTTTGAGGTAGCGAGTCCCTTAGCCTACTTCCTCCATACCAAGATGTACAATAGTATCAACAAACTTGCCAGCACAGAGATTGTAATTTGAGAATTCTTCCTGTAAATGTAGCTATTTATATAAGGTGAATAATACTGTAAAGAATGATAATTTCGGATTAATCTAATAATCTTAATAACGTCAACAATATAAAATTAGATGAAATGTGAGAAAAATATATATAATTGCGTTTTTTTTCTATCCACACCAAGATCGGCAACCCTGCCCTCAGCATCTCCTGGTAGAAGCTGAGCGATAGACACCTTCACCAATCAGAGACTTACCTAGGCCCTTTTTTTTATAAACAAATAAATTTTACAGACTAAGAACTATTATCCTACCTCAGCTTATTTCAAAGCTCAGCTCTTTTTAAGGCATACTACCATCCATCAGGATGCAATCCACAACAGTTGACTAACACCCAAATACCTATTTACTGCTAGGCGAAGAGTGGTAACAGATGTAAGGAAACATGACGAACGTTTTCACCCATACTGGGGATCGAACCACGGAAACTTAGTGTGTGAGCTGTGTGCACTACCAAGCAAGTCTCGGGATGGTCAGACGACCACACAATTCTTCAGCCCACCCTACAACCTACATCCCCTACAACCTTGCATTTCCTACTCTATATGCTAGGCTTCCAACATAAGCATCTTGCCCAGCCCTCTGTAAGGATGGAGTTTTAAAAACGGCCGTTTTACCCCACCATCAAATCTACTATCCAATTACAACTAAAAATCCCTACTACCTACACCTCCATCGCACAGGCTAAGAGTAGCGGACCTGGCCTATGTTACCATGGCGCCACTATCACTCTACCTAAGACGCCCGACTGCAACTTGAACTGCTGGAACTAGCGAACAGTAGCGAAAACTAATCATTTAATCGTCCATCACGATGAACCGCGGCTGGGTTTATCCCGGCTCTTTTTCTCTTCTTCTCTAGCCCTTCTCCACCCACTATTTTTCTATCCTCAGTTTCCCCCTCTTCCCCTACAGGGTCTTATCTGAGTGACTGATCAAAAGCTGTTTACTACTATCAGGAGTTACCATATGTCTCCGGTCCATATTCATTTTCATCTTCGGTGAGGTCAGCTGTACATTTGATAATGCCGCATAGACTTACGTAGTCAGTTTGCTTTAATTTTACAGTAGGTAACCAACCAACCACACCGGCAAATTAGCTAAGGAAATCATGAAAATACACGGCCACCTTCCTCACTGAGGTGCTCGCCAGCTAAATCACTTTTTTCCCAAACACACGAAAATTCTTCTTTAGCTCTTCCAGATATAACACCTTACAGAATAAAATGACCCTGAAATTAATGAAATGGTGAGTTGTCGACACACATGACAGGAAACAAGCTGCAGAACAAACTTTCATTGGACATCGTTTCGCTAAGTGTAGAGCTTGGTAAAAACAAATGAGTTGATAAAGCGACACTGTCCCAGTATAAGCTTGTTCTGCAACCTTTTCTCTTCTACAACACCTGGCTTGTTATTATTGACCACTGAAGGCTCTCGCAGGGCTAATCCTGGCTAACCAGCTCCTCTCTCGTTGGCAGGCAGCACACAGTAATGTTCATTTTGTGCCACGTTGCTCTTATACTTAGCTACATCTTTTAATGGCATCTGTGCCTCCCTATTGGGCACTATCCTCTCACACTAACGTTCTCTGTTCTTGTTTATGTGATCTTTACATTTCTTAATGTTATTTATGATTATTCAATTAATATTTTAAGCATTTCATTTGCTCATTACCGATTTTATGCCTTTTACTATTCCCGTTTCATCCTTTATCCAGCTCATCTCACATCCTCTCTCTCTATTTATTTCCCTCTAACTTCTCTTATCTGTTCATGTTTTTCCCCTCTCCTCTCCGTTTTCACCTATTACCTTAATTTCCTTACCTTTTCATCATTCTTTTTTTTTGCATAATGGTGTTACAGTGTAGGCTAGGACTTGCTGCCTTACTTTATAAGCTAAGTGCTATTACGTCTCTCTCTTCATTGGCACGAGGGGTTTTACAGGGTAAGATTTAAGGGTTTCTACTTTTATCTTAGATGAAATGATGCTCTTGAGAATGGTAAAGAGTTTAGTTGCTGTTTGCTGCCCGTCTTGATATGCAGAAGCTGTCTTCTCGCTGCCGCAAAGTGGGGTCAAGTGTAGCACCTTAACAACATTGGCCTTATACATAACATTAAGACTACCCATATCTCTCCAGTGTTGAAGGCGCTGCCAATATGACAGATTTATCTATGCCGGGTCAAGGCGAGAGATAAGTTGCCTTGTTCTGTTCTCTATTTCAAGAAATCGTGGACAGGAAGGCAGGCAGGCAATCCAAGAAAGAGAAGCTTACTCAAGGTGTGAACGCACTTAAGCACTTGAATCTCGTACAGATTTGTAGTCTTTTCTGTCAAGTAGAAGCAAGATATAACTTTAATGTTATCTCCTTGGCTGCTTTGCCTGGAAGATTTATTCTGTGGTTCTTCATAGACAGTTTTGAGTCAAATTTCACCCCTCATCCCGGGGTTCCAACATTTTCCCATTCCTTCTTGTCACTGCCCCAGGATTACCAGCAAATATAACCTACATCGTTTTCCCCAGGCATTGCTCTAAGCTGGTGTTTGATGTACCTGAGAGCAGCTGGTATTTCTTCTCTTGAATAAGTAAATGTCAGAGTACTGTTATCTGCATAGGCATGGGATTCTGGGATGAGCTGAAGGAGGTCATTAACGTAGACTTTCCATAACAATAGCCCAAGCAAACTTTCCTGTGGAACACTAGACGCGATTGAGTGTCTTATTGACTCTCTCCCATTGAGAATTACTCTTAGAGGTAATCACTAAAGATCCAGAGGCTCCTAGTACTTGCAGTTTTGCCTGGAGTCCCAGGTGCCATACTCGGTCGAAAACACCAGCAATGTCCAGTGCTACTACACAGCTGACCTTGTATTCATCCTGTGGCTGGTACCACATAGTGGAGCGGCTTAATAACAAAGCAGTAGACCAACCTTTTCTGAAGCCATATTGACGGTCACAAAGAAGCGAATGTAAATCGAATAACGCTGTCAATTGAAGTGAGATCTCAAGAATCTTGGCAATGATTCACAGAAATGAGACAGGTCTGTAAGTGCTGATTTCCGCTTTGCTTTTCCTTTTGTGAACAGGACTACATTTGCCTTGTTCCACAGAAAGGGTTATTTACATTGTGCTAGGTACTTTTGATAGATACGAGTTAGATGTGACTCTGCCTGATCTGCACATCTGCTTAGTACATTATCTAGGCAAACAACCTTTCTTTGACCAGATATTTGATGAGGAAATGTACTTCATCCTGCCTTATTGTCACTTCCGATAACCTCGGCACAATTCTTACCCATAGCAAAGGAGGTTCCTTAACTGGATTAAGGACTTGCATTTTGGCAGGAAAGATGTCAATTTTCTCCTGATTGCTAGTGGAAACAGCCCCATTCTGTCGAATTAGAGATGGAATAATTTCGTCAGGTGAATAACCTTTCAGTCCCCGACCAAGGACCACCAGGTCTTGAAGCCCACTTTTCCTGATACCAGTTTTCATCTTGTCAGCTTCCCACCTAGAGATGGCCCTATTTTGACTTTTTTCCATTTGCCAACAGACTTGTCTGCGCAGGTTCCTGTTACAGATAGTGGAATGCCTATTTTGCCTTCTCCAGTCCTTGTACTTAGCAGTAGTAGCTTCTCTGCAACGAAATCCAAACAAGTGCTGATCCGAGGGCTTCGTCACATACTGCCGGTGAGGGATGTATTTGCGTTGGAGATTAAGCATATATTCAGTGAAGGTATTCACCAAAGTTATCAACATCACCTTGGAGGCGGCAGTTTCCAAGCAAAGGGACGGCCAGTTTTCCCTTTCCCACAAACAGGTTGTATGTGATAATTCTTCACTTTGTCCTGTTGGATTCTTCGGAGTTGTAAAGACAACCTTGTGGTCAGATGACTCATCATAGGAGAGAGATGTTCAAGTGCCTGTACATCCAGATAGATCACTCACTACTGGGTCGAAGGAGGAGTCAGAGATGTGTGTAGGGAAATCAACAAAGTTTCTCATGTCAAGCACTACAAGGAGTTCATCAGAATACCTCTGCATAAGATGTGGAGGTCACGAGCAATTATAATACATTGACAATAATGATGAAGGAGAAGGAAGTCCACAGTTTCCATTCGGAAGTTGATGGGGTCTGATTGCTGACATTGAGATCAGTACAGTCCACGTGCAAGTACCGAAGTAATGAAGTTTATACACAGCTTGAAGAACATCATGTTCAGGTGATTAAGAATGTCAACATCAAAGAGCTGGGCATGTACACTTAGAAAAGAAAACTGCAATGCCTCCTTAACAGTGTCTGTCTCGTCGTAACCATGAGGTGTAGCCAGTAGTTCTAACAAAGTTTCTAGAGTTCTGTCGTTCAAAAATGTCTACAACAGTGATCATATCAGGATGTTGAATGTTCATGAAACTCTGCGTGATCTCATTAATATTGGTAACTAAGCCGCCAATGTTGCCAGACAGGATACTAAAAGACTGGCTCTTCATGTTTGTGTTCTGCTTGAATAAATAGGAGTGTAAGGTAAGACAGGTTGGACACTGGGGCAGCCACTGAGGCGTAGCTACGTACTCTTGAAACGACCTGCTCAGTTGTGATAGGAGTAGCTGGGTAGGTGACTTTACTTTCAAGAATAAATCTCTAAAGAACCGATGATTGTGCTTGTCCAGTTCCTATTTGTTTCGATAGTAGTCTTTTTGATGTCTCTTTATCTGGTAGGAATTGCACCTGATATATCTTAGCTAGTTGTCAGTGGTATGTCCCCGTCGGTGAAGTCAGAGCACTGTCTTGGTGTCTGGGAGGGTGGTCTCATATTATCTTCACCTCTTGTGTTTCGCTGCTGATTCGGTAACTGATTTCTCTGTATGTTCTGTTGCTGGTAAGCCTGGTGGGCGTTTTCCTGGGGCTGTGTTAGTGGCAGTTGAGATGGCTTTGGGTGGCTACCAGAAATATATCTCCGCTGTTCGTGTTTTGGCCTGGTACTTGTTAAGGTACTATCGGTCACCTGATTGTTTGCTACACCAATCACTGGTCGAGAAGAACCTGACTCCGGGTCAACAGATGGAACACTGATGTCATTTGTACCGGTAGGTGTTGGAACGCTGATGTCTGGTGTACTGTTGAGCGAAGCTAGTAGATCCAAGACTTGCTTTGTTGTTGAGTATTGGTTCTTATTACGGTTTCAGGTAATCAAGGCCTGTTAACCTGGCCTTAATAGGAGCTTGGAGCGAAAATAAACACAGCAGTAGTCTTTAAATGATATTTTCTTTCACCAAGTATGATTAGAGGCATTTACAATTATGTACACTATGTACAAGTTTGGAAAATAATAGTATCACGGTGTTCAAGAGGCAAGAATAGCAGCCAGAGATAGAGACCACCGCTTTCAACCAGCAGCTGGATGAATCTGGCAAGAGTGAATCGTGAGTGCTACCACATCACCTTCGCAACTGTCAGACCCACAATATGATTCGCTGAACCAAGATACTGATTTAACGATGGGGCCCCCCTGAATCGTTAAATTCTTAGCACCTGGTTCGCTGGTTGGGAGGCAGCCTATATGAGTGTGTGTACACACGTCAAATAAATGTAACGTACTCTTTGCATGCCACAGTTCTGTTTCCTCTGCGGAAGCCAGTGAAATCGTAATTGAATTTTCAAGTGCGGTGTTTTGAGCTCCAATCTGCCTGTAGAGCTCTAGTGCTAAACGAGCTCCGCTATTTTTTTGTTATCGTGTTAATCTCATAGTGGGAATTCCAAGCCTTCCCAATAGTGCCAGCATCAGCTGAGCAACCTGTGCCACTTGATATAGGTCTGTCTTGGTTATCTTCGATAGTTGAAGACAATTTAATAATTTTAGGACCTCGTGAAACGATTTCCTTTGAAGGAATATCTCGGATACAAGCAGACAACACAGCACAATAAAGCATTGTTGATATAGTGTGTTTGAGTCTATTTCTCGAGGCTTCTCATCTCCAGCCTGTTGTGACACCTAGCTCGTTTCTAGTGCATATGTGACAAGTTCATTGATGCCTTTCAGGCTCTTGAGATAAGCCACCTGGCGTCAACAGAAATCTCCTTCTATCATGCATGTTGTGTGACGGTAACTGGAACACGTGGGCTCCAGGAATTTAAGATGTGCTGGCCTCTAGTTGTGTATCCACAAACACTACAATAGCTTCTGGGACAATGAGCAGGTAGTGAAAATATCTTGTGATTTCGCATTAATACGATAAGATTATAATAATGTTGGTAGAATATAGTAGGTAGAAGGACATGTGCAACTAATGCGACATTTTATTGTGACAACGTTTGCTCTCTAGGGGCTTTGACAAGTCTGTAACGGCTTGACAAAACTCCTGGAGAGCGAAATGTTACCACAGTAGAAAGCTGCATTAGTTGTACATACGTCCTATTACCTAACGATGAGATAATGCGGAAGAGAATGCGTGTAGTGGAGTACAGACCTCGTTGATCACTTAATTCCTATCTTTAAGTTATCCACTCACTCCCGCACTAATGAAACTAGTAAACACGAACCACGATGTGTTATAGAGGCACAGTCAGGTTGCTTTATAGCACTCTGATGTTCATGACAGCAAAAAAATAAACAAGATATTTCTCTCTCTCTCTCTCTCTCTCTCTCTCTCTCTCTCTCTCTCTCTCTCTCTCTCTCGCTGCATTAATGTGGAGAGAGCATTCGTGCTACACTATTCCAATCTCAACTATCGCAGTAGAATTATAGGTTATTAGAGTAATACAGTTAGCCCCCTTTCTGCAGATAGCCTCGAAATAGACCATGAGATGATCGGCTGTCTGCCTTTTCTATTCACTCTCTCATTCTCTTTTCTTGCCCCTTCCACTCTCTCCCTCACAGCCAATTCGGGAGGAAGTAAGCTATTGACTATTGGTGTTGAGCTGTTAGTTAACCCTGAAGATTTGTGTTGGTGTTAGAGACCGGGATTTGTAGTAATGGTGATGGTAATGGTGATAGGGATTGTGGCGATGGTGGATGTGGTGGTGTTGGTGAGGTGGGATGTTGGTTGTGGTGTTGATGATAATTGCTGTGATTAGATAGCAGTTGTTGAGCTTGTTGTAATGGTGGCGGAGATAACGGCGGTAGCGTTATTGACTGTGATTATTATAATCAAACTTAGTTCAAACCCCACAAGGGTCATAAAGCACTGTACTGAATGTGATGGTGGTAGTGGTGATGAAAGTTGGTGGTGATTGCGGTGCTAGTGGTGACTGTTGTGATAGGTAGAACGATCGCGGGTGTGATAGTGCTAGTTTTGTGATAACTGGTGATGAATATTATGACTGATACTCATACGGTCCAACTCAGCACCATTATATGTTACCCGGCAGAGACAGAGAACAATGGAAGAATTACCATCAGAAGCTCTCTCAATGCTATCAAGGGCACAAACAGGATCTTAGGCTACGAAACACAAAGACTGCTCAGCTCCACGAAACACGTCACCGACGACGTAAATGTAGCAGAAGCCCGTTTGTTTCGCCAGGCCCTGGCAAACATCAAGAAAGACCTTTACCAGATAATGAAGATTAGCCCAATACTGCCTTGTATGGGCCAGTAAGCCTTCTGAAGTATTCCTCCAGTGCAATGTTCTTACTCGAATATCTGTATGTCCCTCTCCAAAACCAACATCCAAAAACTCCAGGGTGCCCACATCAGAGCCCTCCGTTTTATCGCTGACACTCGGTATAGAGTTAGGATAGAGGACCTTCATGTCTTGCAAGGGATCGATTCATCAGTGTCAGACATGAGAAACTCAAAAAAACTTCAGCTGTATGGCGTGAATCGCATCTTACCAGACAGGCAAGACCCTCCCCAACCCCTTAACACCACAGAGCCCCACACGATGTACACGATGACCTTGTGGTAGAGTGAGACGTTATATTCACAAGAATGACTTTCCAAGACCATGGATAATGAGTGACCTACCGGGAGATAAGGAACACCCTAATTGAACACTTAGAACATCACCGAATGTAGAACAATGAGCAAGTGGAAGGCAGACCATTATACCTAGCAAGTACCAGGCAGAAGATCTGCATACCTACCGTCCACCCACAAGCCTTGTGAATTGCAACTTTGCACTCTTCATCGTGAAAAGCTATACCCACACGAGTATGTATGCTTAAACCATACACGTGTACATGTGCTGGACAGTGCGGTATGCACCCTCCTTAAATTTCACGATCACGAAAAATAATAACTATATACAATCAAAAGTGGCTAGGACACTTATCTTTTATCCCCTCCTTATTCCTCGCATTTCCGTCGCCATTTCCTACTTCCATGTGCTTCAGCTCCTTCAGTACCCTGGTGATGGACCAGGTGCCTCAGCTCCTTCAGTATCCTGGTGATGGACCAGGTGCCTCAGCTCCTTCAGTACCCTGGTGATGGACCAGGTGCCTCAGCTCCTTCAGTATCCTGGTGATGGACCAAGTGCCTCAGCTCCTTCAGTATCCTGGTGATGGACCAGGTGCCTCAGCTCCTTCAGTACCCTCAAACCTCATTCCATGGGTGGAGCTGAAGGTGGATTGGGCAGGTTTTTTCTTTGTGGGTTTGGTTTTAGGTTTGAAGGGAAACTTGCCTAGTGTGGGCCGGTTGACCAGCTGCAGTGTTCCTCCTTCCTTGTGTTCTTATAAGTCTTTAAACGAGACTTGCACGTTAGTTGAAGGAGTTTTCAGAGCTTATTGCTTGGGTGGCACTGAGAAGGGCTTCGACGAATATTTTTGTTCCTGGGTTTGGATCTGATAAGAACCTGCACACTATGGGCCAGTAGGCCAGCTGCAGTGTTCCTCATTTGTTATATTCCTACGTTATTGCCCTGCATACATAACATTCGATTTTTTTTATCTAAATGATTCAATTAGGCTCTGAAATTTCGAGCTTAATTTCACCTTTAAATTATGTTAGTTTTATACAGTGGCATATAAATTTAATTCAGTCACACAGATTAAGTTATCTTAGTTGGGATACTTAATTAATGCTGCAGAAATAATTTTAAATGTTTTAAAATTGTACCTTACCTGTTTTGTAACACATTTTCACATTCTAATGATGGCTGAAGAAAAATCGGATATTTTAAAAAGATCGAACACCCTTCGAAGACGGTAATGGTCACAGCCTTGATCCAGCTTTGCATAATGGTTCTTTTCCCATGTGGATCCCTAGATACTAATTATAAATATGTGTCGTGCCGAATAAGTAAAACTTGCGATTTTGGCTTAAACAGCAAAGCTCTTATTGCCGAATAAGGCAAGCGAAAATTTGTGCATGCAATAATTTTGCAAAAATCATTCTGAATCTAACGAAGATAATATATTTCATTGTATTTGTTAATTATTAAATTATCGCATCGCGCCCAGTGTTTAGGTTAGTTCTGTTGTTTATAATGAAGTTACTTATAAGGAAGTTCAGTGACTTTTTCGTTTTCTGCAAAGCTGAATGCATTCCTTGTTATGGGTGATCTCATTTTAGTCTTTTTCAGCGGATCTAATTATATGTGAACTATACAAACCTTCCAGTTTCTCTGTATGCAGTTGATTTCATGATCAGAAGAGTTTCACAGGTATAAGCAATAGTTCCTTATTTGTGTTTTATCGTCAGTTATATGATTATAAAAGTAAACAAAATTGACTATATAGTCACGCTTGCCACTGTTGTAGATTATAATATGATAGCTTTTCATAAATTTCAATGAAGTTAATCTGTGTGAATTGAATTTGTAAGCCTGATAAATCTGAGTATCGATTTTTTGCTCGATAAAGTCAAATATGGTTGATCTTTTTAGAGGCCTCCATATTTCGGACATGGACAAAGTTGTCGAAAATAGTGGAATTTTCTTGTCTGCCTTTGCTTAACTGTACTAGTTGCCTGAACTAATTCTGATACAATGCACTTGTCAATATTTCATATTAAAGTGAATTCCTGTTCCGTTGCAGGCAGTGGTTTGCATATGATGATAATTATCTTCATCCCTTCCTCTCGTCATGAAACTCATTACACTTAATCCTCATGAACACGCTACTGAATTCAGTACTCATAAACACACAGCTTGAACATTACACAGACTAAAGTGATGACTCTCTCACCTTTAATAGTTGGAGGGCGGGAAGTTATGTCATCTTAATTTATAATAATGATAATGTAAAACAGAGAAATAATATAATTAATGCTTGAGCCTTCATTATACAAAAGGAAATGTTTGTTATAGTCATTGCTCTAAGACTTTCAGGAACCACTTCCTAATAGACTTTAACACTAGACAAACGCATAAAACAACTCTCCAGGAAATGGTACACTATGATAATACGAGAATATATATTTTTCATCAGCACAGAAAAATGTAATAAATGAGATTGTATCCTGTGAAAGCTCATGCTCTCTCTCTCCTCTCTCTTTTTCTTTCTCTTTCTCTTTCTCTCTCACACTATATATATATATATATATATATATATATATATATATATATATATATATATATATATATATATATATATATATAAGCCGAATAGGTAAAACTTGCGATTTTGACTTAAATAGCAACGATCTTCTTGCCGAATGAGGCAAGCGAAAATTTGTGTTTGCAATAATTTCGCCTAAATCATTCTGAACCTAATGAAAATAATATATTTCATTGTGTCTGTTTATTACTAAATTACTGTAAACTTATCTAAAATATATTTAATTGGATTAAGCTAAATTAAATTGCGCTTGTTATAATAAGATTAGGTAAGTTTCCTAAGGTGCTTTTGGTACAAAATTATTGATTTTTACATTAACATGAATGAAAAAATATTTCTTTAAACGTATAATAGAACATTTTAGAAAGGACTTAATTTTAAACGAGTTCTTGCTAATTGATAAATTTTACCTATTCGGCACGACATATATATATATATATATATATATATATATATATATATATATATATATATATATATATATATATTATAATAATAATGATAGACGACTCAAACAGTGGTCCACGCATACAGCAGGCCCAAAGATGTAACCACTCGGTCACAGAGCTTCCATTAAGGTGATTTTACATCAAGCACTTCTGTTACATGGTTGTTTCAGGGTCACCAATTGTGACCTAGCACATCGCTCTGTTGAAAGCTTTATCACTTCCTAAATCAAAAAATCTCTAAACAGAGTTAAGCATGGTGTAGAAAGAGTCTGTGTAACATGTTTTTATCTGCTATCCATGCATATGTCTTTAAAATTAAGCCAATTCCATGGGATGATCTTGTTTTCGTTTTCTTGACAATTTACATAAAAATAAATATACACGGATAAAATGTAGCCACAGCAGTCTCATTCAGCGCCTGGTGGCAGTCGCTACAAACATGTTCAAAACAAAAAGGCGAAAAGAAACGTAAACACAATAGTCCGGCTCTAGTGTGCAGGATAATACATGTAAATGTTAAACACTGTTGGCTAAAACACACTGGGAAATGATATCCATGTCGTCCACTATGATTTTTTTTTACTAGTATCATCACAGTCAGTGGCAAAGCACAGCCAATACCTGATTATGAAGAGGCTTTATGGGGCCGTTACATCGCCATAGTTGTCGAGATGCAAAAATGGATGAAGTCATTAGATTTTTTCCCTAGACCCCGATAGAAATACTGTTATGGTGTTCGGTAATGGTGCGCACATCGTTTACTGTGATGTAAAAAAAAAAAGTCTTTCTCCTCTTTTAAACACATATTTTATCCATATATATAACACGATTTCATGTGGAAAGTGTTATGTCAAGATGGTTTTCTTTATGGGAGAGGAGAGTTTAGTTTCCTTAGTACTGACAAGTGGTTTCTATTCTTCTATTGGTTGTATATGTAAAATGATTTTTGTGAAATTATTACAAATTTTTGCTCGAGTTATTTGGCAACAAGAGCGTTGTGATTAAAGCCAAAATCGCAAGTTTCACATAATCCGCACTACATATATATATATATAAAATACTATATAGAATTAAATGTACAAATATTTATCTATTTATTAACACATCGGCCGTTTCCCACCAAGACAGGGTGGCCCGAAAAAGAAAAATTTCCATCATCATTCACTCCATCACTCTCTTGCCAGAGGTATGCTTACACTACAGTTATAAAACTGCAACATTAACACCCCTCCTTCAGAGTGCCGGCACTGTATTTCCCATCTCCAGGAATCAAGTCCGGTCTGCCGGTTTCTCCGAATCCCTTCATAAATGTTACCTTACACTCCAACAGCACGTCAAGCCCTAAAAATCATTTGTCTCCATTTACTCCTATCTAACATCCTCATACATGCTTTATATATATATATATATATATATATATATATATATATATATATATATATATATATATATATATATATATATAAAGTGAAATTCCAAGCTTTTTCACGTTATTAAGGAAATGAAAAAGTAGAAGATCAACAGAAAGGCATATCAGGACGAGATTACAACTCGCTGTCAACTTACAATACCTGACCATCTTATGATCATGTAGGTAGGTGATCAAGAACATGTCAAACACAGCTTGTATTATTCTACCCAAGCTTTAAGCTTTTAACTTGTCGAATATGCCTTAAATTCCTCTCAAATTTTATTAATTATAAGTGAATCCAAATTGTATAATCCTAAAGCATAAATATTCATTAATTTCAAAACTATTTTTTATGAAACATGATTCAATTATATTTCTCTCAACCATGGACCTGCTTGATATAACTTTCTCGGATTTTTGAAAATCAATTGGATGTTTAAAATCTCTCACATGAATAAATGGAGCATCAGACTATTGTCCACTTCTAATGGTATATTTGTTGTTGTTGTCATCTTACTTCAAGACTATTTCCAGTTTAACTGAAATAAACTTTATCACATTTTTTTACAAGGAATCTTGTAGAAACAGCCGTCAGTATTTATGGGGAATATTTTTTATCAAAAGCTTTTTTTACTGAATGAAGATTTTAAAATACAACTTTGATATTAATATTCTTAAGCAGAGATATATCAAGAAAGTTTTCATAGTAAGGCTTAATGTGGTTTGGGTTCTTTTCTTTCTAGAAGAATTTACTACCGACTTCTGACAACCATGCAGCTGCGACTCTCGTCAGTGCTACAACAGCTGTTGTCAGGGGTACAATAGTGGTTGTAGCACTGACTCTCGTCAGTGCTACCACAGCATTGCACAGTCACTGCACACTCACTACTACAACAGCTGTTGTAGCAAGCGTGCTCTGTAAGTGAATCTGGTTTCGCCAAATTCTCTCTTTCAGTTCGTGATTACTGCTAAAATTCGCAATGGATGTTACACCTAGGAAGAGTGCAAATATAGTATCTCTTACAAAACATGCTGATTTGAATATCAGACAGATCGCCAAAAAATTGAGCTTAGCAAAGTCAGGTGTTAGTAGAATTCTGAAGAGAGTTGACAATGGTGATTGTGGAGCGCCATGTTGAGGAAGATGTAGAAGAAAGCTTGAGACAGCTAACGATCACAAGGTTATCGTAAGAAATAGTGTGAACGATCCCAAGAAAGCCAGTAAAGACATGCAGAGAAATTCGGCTACAGCTGGCGTAAATGTTGATTGTTGAATTGTTTGACGAGGTCTTCTTGAAGTTGGCACAACTGTCAGAAAGCCGGTAAAAAAACAATTACTGACTGCTGCTATGAAGAAAAAACGGCTGCGGAGGGTACGCGATCTTAAGAGATGGAGGACAGATGAATGGCGAAAAATTATATTTTCGGATAAGGCGCATTTTTTAAATAAATGGGTACAGATCAGTGGTAGTAAGACAGCAAAGGCGAACCTCTTCGGAATGGACACAATCAACAAGCGCCAAAACACACACCTAAATGCACTGGACGGTTTGTTATTGTTGAGGGAATGATGAACGGTGACAAATACTAGGCAATCCTGGAAATTCATTTGCCTCCTATTGTGGACAGAGACTTTCCTGATGGAGTAGGTATTTTCCAGCAGGATCTTGCTCCATACCACACTTCCAGAAAAATGCTGACATTCTTCGAAGAGAGTGAGCTAAGAGTTCTAAATTGGCCTGGAAACTCTCCTGTCCTCAATTGTGTATCTATAGACAATAAAGAAATGCAGGATCGCGAAATAGGACTATTCAACTGTGGAGAAGCTAATTGCTGATATTATTAGGACTTGATACCACGAAGAAGAACTTTCCAGAATGTGTTCAACATTATTTGATTCTATGCTAAAAGAACATAAGAACATAAGAACATAAGAAAGGAGGAACACTGCAGCAGGCCTGTTGGCCCATACTAGGCAGGTCCTTTACAATTCATCCCACTAACAAACATTTGACCAACCCAATTTTCAATGCCACCCAAGAAACAAGCTCCGATGTGCAGGTCCCTCTCAAATCCAACCCCTCCCACTCATGTACTTATCCAACCTAAATTTGAAACTACCCAAAGTCCTAGCCTCAATAACCCAACTAGGTAGACTGTTCCACTCATCAACTACCCAATTTCCAAACCAATACTTTCCTATGTCCTTTCTAAATCTAAACTTATCTAATTTAAATCCATTACTGCGGGTTCTCTCTTGGAGAGATTCTTATAAAAGCAAAAGGTAGTCTTATCTCTTATTAAGTCAGTTATGTAACATATCATTGCCGTGTATTTTTTAAATAAACAATAATTTTCCAAATATTTTATTTCATCACTGTAATGGTTAATATGCACACTACCGTACCTAGTGCTCCCGTGTGTATATTGTTATATATTAACTCATTCAAGACCTATTAGTGTGTGTGTACCTAATTTCCTACAATTCGTGGTATCATAGTTAAATAACATCATCCCGAGTGCGTATTAATGTCTTTGCCCAGAATATCTGATTACCAAACACAACACATGCACAATAAATACATCAACATCTGTGCATCTCATAGTGAATAAACACAGAAATTACTTAAATCCCTATTTCAGAGAATAATTGTTAGTATACAGATGAAATGCAGATATATTACCCTGTGCAGTCAATGATTTGAAACCTAGGAAATCAAGTAATTCACTTTGTTGCAGCATACATTTTTGTTAGATTATGCAGTATAATCACCATCTCCCGTAAAAATAGAAAACATCGAATTCTTTCCGGTAAATGACCTTAACACGGCTGCGAACGTCCATAACAGTATTTCAGCACGTGACTAGAGGGAAAGAAATTTAACGACGTTATCAAATCTGCATATTTCTGGAAAAAAATTAACTTTTTATATCTGGAGTAACTGAGTCTGGCGATGTAACGGCCGTATATAGCCTCTCCATAATCAGGTACTGGCTTGGTATCACCACTGACTGTCATCTTCAAAAACGATGACATTCTATGAGCAGGCGACATGTGGATAATTTTCTAGTCTAACCTAGTCACGGCAAGTCGAAAATTTAATAAAAAACACACAACCTTGTAAGCTACAGCAATGCTTACTTGTATGTTGAGTCTACATACGAGAGTTGAAATGCGGCCTTCCATAGTTGTGGGGAAAGATAATCACATAAGATATACAAATATGCTGAAGAGCAAGGTCACAATTAAACAAGAACATACGAATAATAATGTGATCATTTTTTTTTCTGTTGATGATGTTGCCTGCTTGGAGTTGTCACCAGCGGTGACGTAAACACCGGATTTACCAAGCCTTTGATCAAGAAAATCAGGTAATTTAATACTCCCGGCACCTGCTTCCATAGGAAAAACCTATTGTCACTCTCCCCTAGCAGCTGCTTAGTGCTCCAACGAGCGGCTAATTAATCCAAACAGGACGAAAAGAGATTAATTTTGAACATAGCTCCGGCCACCATAAAACCGTGTTTTCATTATGCTGCTTGTTGGGGTAATGGAAGAAAACGGGAACTAGCAAGAGAAAATGGCATTCTAGGTTCGGCCTGACTGCCTCGGGTATTTGACATTAAGAAGAGCCTTTGGAATAATTTGTAACCCTGATGGTTTTGCTCCAGGGCTTAACAGAATTGGGAACTACCCAAGTGGAACATGGCTGGAGAAAGTGTTGGTTTGTGAAGTGCAGAGGAGAAAACGATAATGAAAGCGAAACAAAATCTTGCAAAACAAGCCTTTATCGGGGCACGTTTTCACTCTATGAAGAGTGAAATGTTGTCATGACATAAAGCTGAGCATAAAATGTAACATTGTCCCAATAAGTGCTTGCTCTACAACGTGCGTAGTTTCCTCTTCATTGTGGGCAGTCGCCATTCATATACAACTAAGGCGCTGCCATCTAGTGCTCTACCAATTACATTCCCATGAGAATTAAATGCAAATCTACGAATTCTCAGAGACAGCACAGGATACCAAGGCCCATCCTCGCCAATGAAAAGGAATTTCCTCTGTGGAGCAGTAGGCGAGTGAACTCGAAGAACCACTTACGTACACTGCCCCCCCCACCCCGTGCACTATACCCTACATTCCCCATGCACTGTTTCACCTGTCTTTCCCCAGTTCATTACCACTGTAACTTGTTCAGCTATCAAAATTTTGCTTCCCAGTCCCTGGGCTCATTATGTACCTCTGTAATATTTTGACTACCGCCCACAGGATGGGTATGGGGTGCATAATAAAGATATTAAACTTATTAACCCCAGCTGGTGCCTTCAAATACCCATAATCCCAGCAATGTTACAAGTAGTGTCGGGCTCCCATGGATCTACTCTGCATGGCCAGTGTGGTAGCACCCGGCCACAAGGCAGTAGCCAGGTGTGCAACAAGGACCGTGTCCTTAATCCTACAGATGGTAACATCCGTACACACAATGAGTGTCATGGTTTCTGGAGGCCTCCAACTGGGAACAGCAACCAGCCCCTCTCAACAGACACAGCTGACAGCTACTCTGACTTCACTATTCAAAGGACATAACAGCTTCTGTCAAATTAACATTCACCAGGACGGTGTCACACACCCCCAAAGCAATGGGCCATGAAGCTGTTACCAAATTCACCGACTTCTTGAAAAAAGTCGACGATGTGCCATCAAGCCATCAATCACTGGATCGTGGCACAACCTCATGCTGTTTGATACTACTTGTTTGTCTGTCCTACCCAGGAGGGACAAGGCCCTAGCAACAATCATTATGAAAGTAATAAATACATTCTCTTTCTAGTGTGACAAATACCCCCTTTGGAAATGCAAGCAAAAGAACACCTGAGACTTTAGATTAGAGCCCGAATTAGACCCAAAGAAAAATAAAGAGGGAATACTTGTGGAGCACTCAAGCTTCTAATCGGTAAGGATACCATTGCCCCAATGGATGCCACAACTGCACAAACTCTATAGAGCAAACATCCACCCAGAGCTCCTAACACTAACACTAGCATTAACATTTTTTTTAGGATGCTGATGTGTATAAAGCTGCTATACCTTCCCCACAGGGATCTGTGTAGAAATTTTCTCCAGGAAGGGGGTATCAGCCCCTTTCAGCCCTCTGAGGGACTCAGACCTCCAGAGGGGCTGATGACATCTGGCTTCTGCATCTCTGCATCAACACTTTAATGATTCCAGATGCAGTACGAGCGTGTGTCACAGTCATGTGACTCCTTGCAAGAGACCAGTGTTGCAAATAGCGAAGTTTAATGAAAAACAATCTTTTACCTTAGCAGGACAATTAAGGAAAATCCTGCACCCACTTTATTACCTTGTTAAAGATAGTGTACACTGTTGTCTATGCCCAGACAACAAGAATCAAGCATTCTGCATTGCTTCATGGTGGAAGTTTGGCAAGGAAGGGAAATTTGCTTGAAGCACCTTTTCTTTGTGGCTAGGGGCAGTGGTGGCATAGGGGCTGTGGCGTCTTCAGATTGCAATGTGTAATGGTGCAGTAAAGACTCGCTAAGAGCTAAGACACCGATACCCACATCTACCCAGATAGGTATACTATACATATTGTAGTTCCATTGACTGCGCAGTTCAGAACCAAGATACGATCTAGTAACTTACCATAAACCCGGTTATAGGCGGGCTTTTTAGCCCAACACAAGTGAGTATAAGGATCTAATCAGTATTCGGTTATGAAAAATACTGACACAACACTCCCTAGGGGTAATTATACTTTTACACTTTTTTCACACAGCCCTTAAGGAGTGCATACGACAGCTTCTCAAGATATCGCCTTCAGGGACGGCTGTGTAGGCGAGAGCTGTCTTTCAAGATAAATCCCATTACAGTCCATTATTTACGCTTTGACTTAGCTTGTAGCATTTCCCTAAAAGGATCAGGTAATTTCGCGGGTTTAGGGACACAAAATTTAATACAAATTATCCGCCCAGCATTCGGCGATGTTAAACAGAACTTGCCAATATCTACCTGACTGGTGGTGTCTCTAAGACCATTAGGCTGCTGTTCTTCGATGCACCACTGTGCCTCACGGAAAAAAAAATGGAGGAATCACACTCTTTGTTCCTAGCAACACCCTCCGACGCCTTGTTGCCAAGGCTGCAGTGAGAATCGAGTCAGGAGGCTGCCGAAATGTTGAAACCAACACAGCTCGGTTTTCGGTTTGAGGCAGCTACCAATGCAGCACGGATATTCACTAATATGTCATGCAAAAGCCCTGATCAAATTGTACTATGCCAATGCATTCCACTTAGAAGGGATGCTGCTCTCTGCGCAGTATATAGACATTTCCCTTCCCATCTCTATTCAGTCATGTTATAGTGGTATTTCTAAACTCCTGTATAGTGAACACAAAATCGACTCTCATGTGAAGGTGTGCAACACGAGATCCACTCGCCCTATTTCTTTTGTCGAGTCATCAGAGATATCACAGAAACACTGTCCAGCGAGCTCAACATTTAGTTCTAGTATAATGGTACCCTGGCTATCACTACGGAATCTCCCCTAGAGGACATCAGGAAAAAAAATTAGAGAGAGCCTAAGCCTATCATTAAGCCCTACCAAATGTGAAATAGTTTTTACCAACTATTATATCACTGAGGATATTAGTGCTATTTTGCTAGGAACAAGAATCACTGATCCACCAATAGCATTCACCTTGGCGCTCCTCTCGGGTCCAATGCCAATGATCTGAGTCTAGAAAATCATATTTTAGATCTCAGGATGGGGGAAGGTCGGAGTGAAGACATTTGGAAACGGGACCAGAAGGAATAGCACTCCTAACCAAATATCAGTGGAGGTTTGAAGAGGTGAGAGGGATGAACAGACAAGAGGCGCACGACTCCATAGTGAGCTCAGTTAATACCAGGGACCCATAGTAGTAGTTGCAGTGACAAAGAACAATAGTGGCTAACATATCGCCTGAGGTTCACAGCAACCAGATAATCTCTGCAGCCAAGGGTCGACTAGGAAATATGAGAGTGGCCTTCAAGAACCTCAAGTGAGATTGGTTCCAGGCGTTTTATACAAAATATGTCAGGCTCATTTCAGAGTACGCAGCATCAGTATGGAAACCACACCAGAGGAAGGAGGTTAAGAAACTGGAGAAAGTGCAGAATTGTGGAACGAGACTAGTTTCAAAGCAGAGGGGTATATAGCTATGAAGAGGAGCTAAATGAACTAAATATAACGATCTTGGAGGACAGAATGACCAGAATAACACGCAAAATACTCAGAGGAATTGATAGAGCACACAGGAACAGACTGTTGGAGAGGCTGGAAACAGGTACTAAGGGGCACAGCTGTAAGTTAAAAACAGATATGTCACAGGGATGTCACAGCATTTTATCAGTCTCCAGGAGACCTGAAGTGGAATGACCTAGATGAAAGTGGTGGAGGCATACTCCTTACATAGTTTTAAGAACAGGCACGATAGGGCACACGAGGTTGAGAGAGAGTTGCTCTGGCAGGCAAAGGTTGAGAGGCGGGCAAAGAGCTAAGACTGGAGCCCTGAAACCATATACAGGCGAGAATATAGTTGAGCATAAAGGAGCATGCGCGCAAGAACGCACACACACACACACACACACACACACACACACACACACACACACACACACACACACACACACACACACACACACACACACACACACACTACCTGAGGTATGGAAGACGGCAAATGTAGTTCCCATTTTTAAAAAAGGAGACAGAAAAGAGGCACTAAACTATAGACCTGTGTCATTGACGTGTATAGTATGCAAAATTATGGACAAGATTATCAGGAGGAGAGTGGTGGAGCACCTGGAACGGAACAGGAGTATAAATGCCAACCAGCACGGATTCACGGAAGGCAAATCCTGTGTCACAAACCTTCTGGAGTTTTATGATAAAATAACAGAAGTAAGACAAGAGAGAGAGGGGTGGGTTGATTGCATCTTCTTGGACTGCAAGAAGGCCTTTGACACAGTTCCTCACAAGAGATTAGTGCAGAAGCTAGAGCATCAGGCGCACATAACAGGAAGGGCACTGCAATGGATCAGAGAATACCTGACAGGGAGGCAACAACGAGTCATGGTACGTAATGATGTATCACAGTGGGCACCTGTGACGAGCGGGGTCCCACAGGGGTCGGTCCTAGGACCAGTGCTATTTTTGGTATATGTGAACGACATGACGGAAGGGTTAGACTCAGAAGTGTCCCTGTTTGCAGATGATGTGAAGTTAATGAGGAGAATTAAATCTGATGAGGACCAGGCAGGACTTCAAAGAGACCTGGACAGACTGGACACCTGGTCCAGCAAATGGCTTCTCGAATTTAATCCTGCCAAATGCAAAGTCATGAAGATAGGGGAAGGGCACAGAAGACCACAGACAGAGTATAGGCTAGGTGGCCAAAGACTGCAAACCTCACTCAAGGAGAAAGATCTTGGGGTGAGTATAACACCGAGCATGTCTCCGGAAGCACACATCAATCAGATAACTGCTGCAGCATATGGGCGCCTGGCAAACCTGAGAACAGCATTCCGATACCTTAGTAAGGAATCATTCAAGACACTGTACACCGTGTATGTCAGGCCCATACTGGAGTATGCAGCACCTGTTTGGAACCCGCACTTGATAAAGCACGTCAAGAAACTAGAGAAAGTACAAAGGTTTGCGACAAGGTTAGTTCCAGAGCTAAGGGGAATGTCCTATGAAGAAAGATTAAGGGAAATCGGCCTGACGACACTGGAGGACAGGAGGGTCAGGGGAGACATGATAACGACATATAAAATACTGCGTGGAATAGACAAGGTGGACAAAGACAGGATGTTCCAGGGAGGGGACACAGAAACAAGAGGCCACAATTGGAAGTTGAAGACACAAATGAGTCAGAGAGATAGTAGGAAGTATTTCTTCAGTCATAGAGTTGTAAGGCAGTGGAATAGCCTAGAAAATGACGTAGTGGAGGCAGGAACCATACACAGTTTTAAGACGAGGTTTGATAAAGCTCATGGAGCGGGGAGAGAGAGGGCCTAGTAGCAACCGGTGAAGAGGCGGGGCCAGGAGCTAGGACTCGACCCCTGCAACCACAAATAGGTGAGTACAAATAGGTGAGTACACACACACACACACACACACACGTAAGGAAGTACTTCTTCAGTCACAGTGTTGTCAGGAAGTGGAATAGCCTGGGTAGTGATGTAGTGGAGGCAGGATCCATACATAGCTTTAAGAAGAGGTATGATAAAGCTCACGGAGCGAGAAGAGTGACTGAGTAGCTGCCAGTTGAAGAGGCGGGGTCAGGAGCTGTGACTCGACCCCCGCAACCACAACTAGGTGAGTACAAACACACACACACACACAATAACACACACACACACAAATAGGTGAGTACACACCGAGGCTATGTATCTATCGACAAGTGCGTTTGACACGCAGTAACTACTACATAAACACGCACGCGCACCAGTATCTCTTCTCCTTTCAAGAAGTTGACCTGATGCTGCTGAAATGACCTCGATTCAAGGAATCTGAGCAGTTATCCCTCTCTCTGGACTGAACTTGATTACCTACTACACATAATAGCGATTCCCTATTATTATAATAGTAAAACTTTCCTCTCGCTACATCCCATTCTCTATGCACGTGAAATAAAAGCGAAATTTAACTAGAAAAACTCCCAAAATAACTAAAAAAAAATAATTGAGGCTGGGTAATTAGGTAATTTTAGAATCATAGCACAAATTTGGTTACACTCTTAATTAGTTAACATTTTTCACAAATCAACTGTATCAGCTTTTTCAATTTTTTTTATTACATTCATCTCTCACATTTACTAATAAAAAAAATTCTGCTGTGTAATAAAATAAAATCATTGTCCATGTTTGGAGGGGCAGGTTATTTGTGAATTATTCAAATAAATATATGTGTTTGTAATTAATATAAATTAAATATATTATTTTTTTTTTCATTTTTATTTTTATTATACTGTTATTTTTCTACGACTGTTATGATTTTTTTTCCTTAACATTTCATTAGGATTACTTCGTTGATAATTCTGAAATCTTTCATTTACAGATTTTCTGTTGGGCAAATGCACATTTACCTTCATGCAATATCTTTATAGATTCGCAGCTTTGTAATCAGTACATGAAACTTTAAAAATGTCTAACCGTAGGATTTATTGATTTATTTCGATGTGTAATTTATTGTGAATTTTGATTCATTATTTTGGTCGATTTCTCCGAGAAGCTTGTCAAACTTTAAGAGGATTTAATCCATATAATTAGTATTTTTGTGCCTTGAGGGATTTCCCTTTGCCTCAGAAATGTTCTGTAAAACATTATATGTTAATAGTTTTTAAATGTATTTTTTTTAAATAGTTTTTAGCTTTCGTATATTTTCTTTTATGTTTAGGGTCAAAGTAGATTGAAAACTGAAACGTTAAATAAGTTACTATGCATTTCTGTTGAGCGGTTTTGGAGATGTTAATAATTATCTCTATAACCAAGTTGCTTAGATAATACTGGGCTGGACTATAACGACTCACTTGCCGCGAGTTCAAACCCCACCCGTACCTGATTTTTAAACACAACACATAATTCTTCATGTTCCTCTGGCACCACATGGCTCTCGTAATTGCCGTGTGGTCGGGTTGCTTAAGTATTGTGCTAAAACTTCATAGCTCTATGAAATAATTAATTTTCAAATATATGTCCAAAGCCTTGTTTGAGTCATGTCCAATTTTTGCATCATTGCCGGGAATGATTGCAAAATGACTGCGGTTGTACTGTAAGAGCTTGCTCGTGTGTGTGTGTGTGATTGTGTGTGTGATTGTGTGTGTGATTGTGTGTGTGTGATTGTGTACGTGTGTGTGATTGTGTGTGTGATTGTGTGTGTGATTGTGTGTGTGTGTGTGTGTGATTGTGTGTGTGATTGTGTGTGATTGTATGTGTGTGTGTTTGTGATTGTGTGTGATTGTGTGTGTGTGTGATTGTGTGTGTGTGAGATTGTGTGATTGTGTACGTGTGTGTGTGATTGTGTGATTGTGTGTGTGTGTGTGTGTGTGTGTGTGTGTGTGTGTGTGTGTGTGTGTGTGTGTGTGTGTGTGCGTGCGCGCGCGCGTGTATGTAAGGCAAGATGAAATTATTCCTTTATGGCCTCTCCACAAGACTGCTACTGGGGTCCGTCAGCATGAGATGGGTAAAACTACCAATTAAAATGTCGGAATCAGTGGTGTAATGGTACAGGGTCAAAGAGATGAAGATTTTGGCTCATTTGAGACATTCTCTGGATTCTAAACCCACTGCTGTCTATGAGGTACAATGTTACGTAGGTGTACACCCCCCCACATGCACACACAAATGTCTGTATATATATATATATATATATATATATATATATATATATATATATATATATATATATATATATTAAAGTATGTTATCGCTGCTTGAAGAAAATTTGCATTGAACGTAGAAATGTTAATTTCTAAATTGATTTATTCTTGTGGGCGTAGATGCGCGCGAGCGAGTGTGTGTGTGTGTGTGTGTGTGTGTGTGTGTGTGTGTGTGTGTGTGTGTGTGTGTGTGTGTGTGTGTGTAAAGGAGTGAAAGCAGTAATATTTGTGCGAGTATATGAGGATACTTTAATGTATATATATATTTTGGGTAGGTATCCAGCGGGCATGAGTTTATCCAGCATGCCTGTGTATGAGGCCACTTTAATGCTGCCAAGCGAACTCCTCGCACGTTCTGGCTAATGGCTGTATTTAATGGTGTGTGCGTGCGTGTGTACTCACCTAGTTGTACTCACCTAGTTGTGGTTGCGGGGGTCGATTCACAGCTCCTGGCCCCGCCTCTTCAACTGGCCGCTACCGTATGTGTGTGTGTATGTGTATGTGTGCTTGTGAATGTGTCGTTAGAATACATTTGAGTAATTTTAAGTATAAAGCATTAAATTAATTCTCTCTCTCGTCTAGTATATTTCAGCTCAGAACACCCATCTCACCTTCATACCGTCTCAACGGAACCACCGCACAAGAGACTCCTCATACATTAAAACATGAATTGGACAATAAATGACACAGAATCGTCACTGGAAAAATTTAAAGATAACCCACACAATGGGAAGGGAAGAAGTTTCGGCTGTTCTTGACCATCATCAAGTCATACGCGACTTGACGGTAAACCAGGATGGTCCAATAACATCGTTTAAAGGTTATCCGTGGAAGCTTGAATCTTCGTTAGTAGTGCAACTTGCCTGTAGTTTTTTGGTAGCAGTACTGGTTATATGTGAAACAAATTTGTTATGAAATATGGAAGCAGTTTATTATATTACAACTGGAAGAAAGTTTGTGGAATGAAATAAAGAGAAAAAGCAATTAAAAGTAAAAGACACGTGGGAAGTGAGGATGTTGTGGTAGATGAGAGAATTAGGTCTGGTACATGGTAGAGATGATAATTTGGAAATATAGGAGGGGTTGGATCTTCTTATACATAGTAGACATGGGCCTTTTTCTACATAAAAGGAGTGGATCCTCGTGTACACTGAATAACTTGCTCTTGTACTATATAAGAACATAAGAACATAAGAACGAAGGAACACTGCAGAAGGCCTACTGGCCCATGCGAGGCAGGTCCAAGTCTCCTACCGGCTTACGCCAATGCACCCAACCTAGTCAGGTCAGGTCACATTGACTTAAGGGAGGAACACGGCAACCGACCTGGTAGCACAAGCTATCAGGTCTAACTCACACCCACCCACATCTACTCATGTATTTATCCAACCTATTTTTAAAGCTACACAACGTTCTAGCCTCTATAACGGTACTTGGGAGTTTGTTCCACTCATCCACAACTCTGTTACCAAACCAGTACTTTCCTATATCCTTCCTGAATCTGAATTTTTTCAACTTAAAACCATTGCTGCGAGTCCTGTCTAGGCTAGATATTTTCAGCACACTATTTACATCCCCTTTATTTATTCCTGTCTTCCATTTATACACCTCAATCATATCCCCCCTAATTCTACGTCTTTCTAGAGAGTGCAGTTTCAGGGCCCTTAGTCTATCCTCATAGGGAAGGTTTCTGATACATGGGATCAACTTTGTCATCCTCCTTTGTACATTTTCCAGAGAATTTATATCCATTCTGTAATACGGTGACCAAAACTGTGCAGCATAATCTAAATGAGGCCTAACCAAGGATGTATAGAGTTGAAGAACAACCTGAGGACTCCTATTATTTATGCTTCTTGATATGAAGCCAAGGATTCTATTAGCTTTATTGCGAACACTTATGCACTGTTGTCTTGGTTTCAGATTACTGCTAACCAGAACTCCTAAATCTTTTTCGCAATCCGTAATATTAAGATCTACATTATTTAGTTTATATGAGGAATGGGTTTTCTTGAACATGGGAGGGAGGGGTCTTCTTGTACAAGGAGGTGGTATGTACGTCTTATATGTGAGAAGCGTGTCCACTTGTACACAGAACTGCGTTGTCATGGCAGTGGGAGGGTGAGTCTTGTGCATGAGTATGGGGAATCTCCTTCAAGTTTTTTGGAGTGGGTTTCCTGAAACCTGGATGAAGTGGGTCTTCTGGAACATGGTTGGAGAGAGTCTTCTGGAACATGGTTGGAGAGGGCCTTCTAGAACATGGTTGGTGAGAGTCTTCTAGAACATTGTTGGAAAGAGTCTTCTGGAACCTGATTGGAGAGAGAGTTCTGGAACATGGTTGAAAAGAGTCTCCTGGTACCTGGATGGAGTGAGTCTCCTGGTACCTGGATGGAGTGAGTCTTCTGGTACCTGGATGGAGCGAGTCTTCTGGTACCTGGATGGAGCGAGTCTTCTGGTACCTGGATGGAGTGAGTCTTCTGGTACCTGGATGGAGTGAGTCTTCTGGTGCCTGAATGGAGTGAGTCTTCTGGTGCCTGGATAGAGTGAGTCTTCTGGTACCTGGATGGAGTGAGTCTTCTGGTACCTGGTTGGAATGAATCTTCTGGTACCTGGATCGAGTGAGTCCGGTGGAACCTGGATCGAGTGAGTCCAATGGAGTGAGTCTCATGGTGGTATGGCTTATATGGGAACTGGGGTGGGCGGGTCTACTGGAACATGGTGGGTGGGTCTGCTGCAACCTGGGTGGGCAGGTTTATTGGAACTTGGTGGGTGTGTTTACTGGAACCTGGGTGGGGCGGTTCTACTTGTACCTGGGTGGTGGGGGTCTACTGGAACCTGGTTGGGGAGGGTCTACTGGAACCTGGTGGGCGGGTGTGCTGCAACCTGGGTGGGCAGGTCTATTGGAACCTGGTGGGCGGATCTACTGGAACCTGGGTGGGGCAGTTCTAGCGGTACCTGGGTGGTGGGGTCTACTGGAACCTGGGTGAGGAGGGTTTACTGAAACCTGGATGAGGAGGGTCTTCTGGAACCTCGGTGAGGAGGGTCTACTGGAACCCGGGTGGGGTGGGTCTACTGAAACCTGGGTGCGCGGGTCTACTGGAACATGGGTGGGCACGTCGACTGGAACCTGGGTGGGACGGGCCTACTGGAACCTTGGTGGGCGGGTCTACTGGAACCTGGTGGGCGGGTCTACTGGAACCTGGTGGGCGGGTCTACTGGAACCTGGTGGGCGGGTCTACTGGAACCTGATTGGGGCTGGTCTACTGGAACCTGGGTGGGCAGGTCTACCGGATCCTGAGTGGGCGGGTCTACTGGAACGTGGGAGGGGCAGGTCTACTGGAACCTTGGTGGGCAGGTCTGATGGAACCTGGGTGGGCGGGTCTGATGGAACCTGGGTGGGGAGGAATACCGGATCCTGGGTGGGCGGGTCTACTGGAACCTGGGTGAGGAGGGTCTACTGGAACCTGGGTGGGCGGGTCTGATGAAACCTGGGTGGGGCGCGTCTACTGGAACCTGGGTGGGCGGGTCTACTGGAACCTGGGTGGGGTGGGACTACTGGATCCTAGGTGGGATGGGTCTACTGAAACCTGGTTGGGGCGGGTCTACTGGAACCTGGGTGGGCGGGTCTACTGGAACCTGGTTGGGACGGGCCTACTGGAACCTGGGTGGGCGGGTCTGGGACCGGAATACTGGAACCTGGGTGGGCGGGTCTACTGGAACCTGGGTGGGGCGGGCCTACTGGAACGTGGGTGGGCGGGTCTACTGGAACCTGGTGGGCGTGTCTACTGGAACCTGGGTGGGGAGGTTCTACTGGTACCTGGGTGGGGCGGTTCTACTGGTACCTGGGTGGAGCGGGTCTACTGGAACCTGGGTGGGGCGGATCTACTGGAACCTGGGTGGGCAGGTCTCCTGGAACATGGATGATTGGGCGGATCTACTGGAACCTGGGTGGGCGGGTCTACTGGAACCTGGGTGGGCGGGTCTACTGAAACCTGGGTGGGATAAGTATACTGGAACCTGGGTGGGCAGGTCTCCTGGAACAGAACCTGGGAGGGGGCGGGTCTCCTGGAACCTGGGTGGGGCGGGTCTCCTGGAACCTGATTGGGGCTGGTCTACTGGTACCTGGATGGGGCGGGTCTACTGGAATCTGGGTGGGCAGGTCTACTGGAACCTGGGTGGGCAGGTCTACCGGAACCTGGGTGGGCAGGTCTACTGGAACCTGGGTGGGCAGGTGAACCGGATCCTGGGTTTGCGGGTCTACTGGAACCTGGGTGGGGCGGGTCTACTGGAACCTGGGTGGGCAGGTCTGATGGAATCTGGGTGGGCGGGTCTACTGGAACCGGGTGGGGAGGGTCTACTGGAACCTGGGTGGGCAGGTCTACTGGAACCTGGGTGGGCAGGTCTACCGGATCCTGGGTTTGCGGGTCTACTGGAACCTGGGTGGGGCGGGTCTACTGGAACCTGGGTGGGCAGGTCTGATGGAATCTGGGAGGGCTGGTCTACTGGAACCGGGTGGGGAGGGTCTACTGGAACCTGGGTGGGCGGGTCTGATGGAACCTGGTTGGGCGGGTCTACTGGAATCTGGGTGGGGCGCGTCTACTAGAACCTGAGTGGGGTGGGTCTACTGGAGCCTGAGTGGGATTGGTCTACTGGAACCTGGGTGAGCGGGTCTGATGAAACCTGGGTGGGGCGCGTCTACTGGAACCTGGGTGGGCGGGTCTACTGGAACCTGGGTGAGGAGGGTCTATTGGAACATGGGTGAGGAGGGTCTACTGGAACCTGGGTGAGGAGGGTCTACTGGAACCTGGGTGAGGAGGGTCTACTGGGACCTGGGTGGGGCGGGTCTACTGGATCCTGGGTGGGCAGGTCTACTGGAACCTGGGTGGGCAGGTCTACTGGAACCTGGGTGGGCAGGTCTGATGGAATCTGGGTGGGCGGGTCTACTGGAACCTGGGTGGGGAGGGTCTACTGGAACCTGGGTGGGCGGGTCTGATGGAACCTGGTTGGGCGGGTCTACTGGAATCTGGGTGGGGCGCGTCTACTGGAACCTGGGTGAGGTGGGTCTACTGGAGCCTGAGTGGGATTGGTCTACTGGAATCTGGATGGGGTGGGTCTACTGAACATGGGTGTGGCGGGTCTACTGGAACCTGGGTGGGCGGGTCAACTGGAACCTGGGTGGGACCGGTCAACTGGAACCTGGGTAAGCGGGTCTACTGGAACGTGGGTGGGGCGGGTCTACTGGGTCCTGGGTGGGGCGGGTCTACTGGAACCTGGGTGGGACCGCCCAACTGGAACCTGGGTGGGCGGGTCTACTGGAACGTGGGTGAGGCGGGTCTACTGGAACGTGGGTGGGGCCCGTCTACTGGAACGTGGGTGGGGCCGGTCTACTGGAACGTGGGTGGGGCCGGTCTACTGGAACGTGGGTGGGGCGGGTCTACTGGAACCTGGGTGGGATGGGTTTCCTGAAACATGAAAGTTTGACGTATATTTGATAATATATCGGAGCGACCAGCGAGAATTATTTTTAAAATATTTCGGATAGTATATCAAGTATGCTGGATCATATCGTTCATTTTTACTCTTCACTAATATTTTTCGAGTATGTCTGGCGTAACATATCGTTCAAGTATTCACTGAAAAATATTAATTTTTGTACAACAACTTATTCATCTATTTGCTCCACCAATTTTTTATATACTTTGCAACGTTATATATATATATATATATATATATATATATATATATATATATATATATATATATATATATATATATATATATATATATAAACAACACTGCACTAGCCAAGGATTCGTTTTCTCTCACCATGACCCCTCAAGGGATATTCCTTTATGCTGGTGAGGGGCTCTTGATCTAGGGAATTGGATCTGTACTCCGGTTCCCTGAATTGAGCCTGAATACCGTCCATTCCCCCCCCCCAGATGCGATGTATAATCCTACAGGTTCAGCGCTCCTCCACTATTATAATAATAATCTCACCATGAGGCGGGCCAAAATAGCATGGGTTCGACTCCTTGGCTAGTGCAGTGCTGTTATTGATCAATACCACTCGTTTCTTGGGTACAATAATATATATATTTATATATATATATATATATATATATATATATATATATATATATATATATATATATATATATATATATTATCGTGACCACGAACGAGTGGTCACAGGGAACGCCTCAAGCAAAGGTGTTCCCTGGGATAGGATTTGCTTAGACCTTCTCTTTTCTGTAACGTTGCACACTCCTGATGATGTGCTGATTGTAACACGAAAGGCCTAGAGCTATCATTAAATTCACCATCCCGTGATTGTTTTGCATCATGTGTTGTTTGTTCGCGAAATTTCCATAACACACACACACACACACACACCCACACACCCACACACACCCACACACACACACACACACACCCACACACACACACACACACACACACACACACACACACACACACACACCCACACACCCACACACCCACACACCCACACACACACACACACACACACACATAAATAATGCCTGAGTGCAGCATAGGAATACATGAAATCTAACGAAGTCAGATTGATAATTCGTGGAAGTGATTTACACAGATGCAGTCATTAAGAAACAGTCATGCTAGCAGCCACCAACACCATTCTACAGAAGTTAGGCAGGAATAAACGACTTGGTACAACAGTAACAGAACCTTCAGATGATAAATTAAACCAAGGAGCATTGCAGAGTGCATAACGGCCCACTCCTGGCAGATGCTACCAATTTCACCTGTAAAGTTACCCAACTCGTGACCTATGTGTACCTGACCTTTTGTTCTTTATATTCACTGCTAGTTCTACAACTGAATTAGAAACTCTCACTGAAGCTTTGCCACATTCCATTTCCCATGTATGCCTCCCAGCATACATAAGGGGATTACTAATAGACCCCTGGCTGTCTTCAAGAAGGCACTGGACAGGCACCTAAAGTCAGTACCTGACCAACCGGGGTGTGATTCGTATGTCAGTTTGCGCACAGCCGGCAGTAACAGCCAGGTTGATCAGACCCTGATCTCCCATGAGGCCTAGTCTTAGACCGAGCCGCGGGGGCGTTGACCCCCGAAACCCCTTCCAGGTAAACCTCCAGGTAAACCAAACCTAATGGCATCCAGAAGTCCATGGATCAGTTGCCATGCTATCCCTGAAAGATGGTAAACTGATAGCAAGAAACTTCATTTATGCGTCTACAATGGCCAACACCTTAAAATACTGCCGAAGTAGAAGAGGATTATATCGACAATTTTAAGGAGACCCATATCAACATACACTGCACAGTGAAGTGCATATATTTTCTTTTCCGAGGCTGGTGGTTTCCTTTGGGCACGTGTATGTGTACTCACCTATATGTGGTTGCAGGGATCGAGTTTCAGTTGTCGCTACTCGGTTCACTCTCTTTGCTTCGAAAGCCTTATCGTACTCCTTTTTAGAGCTATGTATGCCTCCTTCCGCAACCAAATCATTCCACTTCCTAACGTCTCTAAGACTGCAAAAAAGGACTTCCTAACATTCTTTTGACTCAAATGTGTTTTCAGTTTGAAGTTTCCTGTCTCTTGATCAATATGTCTCTATCCACGCTGTGTGTGTGTGTGTGTGTGTGTGTGTGTGTGCAAACTCGCCTAGTTGTACTCACCTAAATGCAGTTGCAGGGGTTGAGTCATACCACATGGCCCCTCCTCTTCATTGGTCGCCAATAGGCCCACTCTCTCCTTGGTCCATGAGCTTTATCATACCGCTTCTTTAAGTTACGTATGGTACCAGTCTCGACTACCTCACTTTCCAGACTGTTCCATTTCCTGACAACTCTGTGGCTGAAGCAATACTTCCTAATATCCCTGTGACTCATCCGAGTCTACAACTTCCGATTGTGACCCCTCTGTCCCGTCTCTTGAACATCCTATCTGTGCCCACCTTGTCGATTCCTCTCAGTATTTTATATGTCGTTATCATGTCTCCCCTGTCCCTCCTGTCTTCCACTATCGTCAGATAAAGTTCCTGTCCTCGTAGGGTATGCCCCTCAGCTCCGGGACTAGTGTCGGTGCTAATCTTTTCACTTTCTCTAGTTTCCTGACGAGCTTGGCCAGGTGAGGGTTCAAAACTGACAGTGCATACTCCAATATGGGTCTGACGGAACGACTCCTTACTGAGATGTCGGAATGATATTCTTAGGTTCGCTAGTCGCCCATATGCTGCAGCAGTTATTTAGTTGATGTGCGCCTCAGGAGATACGCTCGGTATTATACTCACCCCAAGACCCTTTTCCTTGAGTGAGGTTTGCAGTCTTTGGCCCCTAGATTGTACTCTGCGGTCTTCCTTTGCCCTTGCCTGATCTCCATGACTTTAGACTTGGTGGGGATGAACTTCAGGAGGCAGTTGCTGGACCAGGTCTGCAGCCTGTGCAGATCCCTCTGTAGTTCTGCTTTATCCTCCACCGACTGAATTCTTCTCATTAACTTCACATCGTCTGCAAACAGGGACACTACTGAGTATTCCTTCCTTCATGTCATTCACATATACCAGGAACAGCACCGGTCCTAGGGCTGACCCCTGTGGAACCCCGCCCGTCACAGGCTCCCACTCTGACACTTCATCACGTACCATGACTCGCTTCAGGTATTCTCTGATCCATGGCAGCGCCTTCCCTGTTATACCTGCCTGGTCCTCCAGCTTTTACACTAGTCTCTTGTGTGGAATTGCATCAAAAGCTTTCTTATAGTCCAAGAAAATGCAGTCTGCTCACCCCTCTCTTGTCTTACTGCTGTCACCTTGTCATAGAACTCTAGAAGGTTTGTGACAAAGGATTTCCCATCTCTGAGTCCGTGCTGGTTTTCGTTTATAAGTTCATTCTTTTCTAAGTGGTCCTCCACTCTTCTCCTGATAATCTCCTCCATGACTTTGCATACTGTACTTGACAGTGACACTGATCTGTAGTTTAGTGTTGCGTGTGTGTCCCCTTTTTGTAAAAAAATGGACTACATTTGCTGTCTTCCATACCTCAGGTAGTCGCTCTATATCGATAGATGTGTTGAAGATTGATGCTATTTATACACAGAGTGCTTCTGCTCCCTCTCTCAGAACCCAAGGAGAGATGTTATCCGGCCCCATCGCCTTTGAGATATGTCGTTCACTTAGCAACCTCTTCACCTTCTCCTCGATTGTATGTATTGTGTCCAGCACTTGTTGGTGTATCCCACCTCTCCGTCTTTCTGGAGTCCTTTCTGTCTCCACTATGAACACTACTTTGAATCTCATGATGAGTTCATGAACTTCAAGGTCGATTCTTGTGATCTCCCCTCCTTCCTTCCTCAGCCTGATTACCTTGTCTCTGACTGTTGTTTTCTTCCTGCTGTGACTGTACAACAGCTTCGGGTCAGACTTGGCTTTCGTTGTTATGCCATTTTCGTATTGTCGGCGAGCCTCCCTCCTTACCTGTGCATATTTATTTCTTGCTCTTCGAGTACTCTCATTGTTCTCCTGACCATTTTAGCCACCTTGGGACTTCCAGTCTGAAGTGTTCCTGTTATGTAATTCCTTTCTTCTCCTGTCCCCTCTCTCCAACTCCTCATAATCCCATTGGTTTTTGATGAGCAGTGCCACTCCTCCACCCCCTCTGTCTTTCCTCAGGATCTGATATCCAATTGAAAGATGACATTTGTTATAAACCCTGAGAAGTTTGTGTCTAGTGATTCTTTCGTGCCACTCCTCCCACTTATTCATTATACCATTAGCGTTGGTGTACCATACCATCAGTTTCCTCTCGAACACTGTATTCTTGGGGGTTTGGTAGGTGAGGGGTGGGGTACCTGGCAGGGTGCTATGGGATTCTACTGAATATTGTGGGGTGGGGCTTGAAAGTGTGGGGTGTGTTTGGCTGTTGGGTTCTGAGGGTGGCTCTGTGGGTGTTTGCACACACTGCTCTACTTGACTCAACTCTACTTTTCTCTACTGTCTCTAGCCTTGTCTCTCTTGCCTCTTTCATATCTGTGTCCTCTCAGTTGTTGTCGCTCTGTCTACATTCTGTCGCTGTCTAGGGACACCCACCAGTATGTTGTTGATTCTTTTAGTCATGGTTTCTGCTAGAGGATACTATCCCGCACCGTTTCTGTCTTGAAAATCACTTTGACTGGCAGATTTCTCTCCTTCGAGTACCCCCCAATTCTCTGAAAATTTATTAGCTCAGTCATGTCCTCCTATCCTGTTTGCTTGACAATATTTTTAATTTCTTGTTTTTCTTTCCACTGTCTTTCATTATACGTCTTCCCTCCGCTCTCCTGAAGCCCAGGGATGAAGACTAACCTCTACCTCTCCTCCCATTGCTTATCCGTCCGCGTCTTTGGGTCCCATTTATACATAGCCATTTGTGTGTGTGTACTCACCTAGTTGTACTCACCTAGTTGAGGTTGCGGGGGTCGAGTCCGAGCTCCTGGCCCCGCCTCTTCACTGATCGCTACTAGGTCACTCTCCCTGAGCCGTGAGCTTTATCATACCTCTGCTTAAAGCTATGTATGGATCCTGCCTCCACTACATCACTTCCCAAACTATTCCACTTACTGACTACTCTGTGGCTGAAGAAATACTTCCTAACATCCCTGTGATTCATGTGTGTCTTCAGCTTCCAACTGTGTCCCCTTGTTACTGTGTCCAATCTCTGGAACATCCTGTCTTTGTCCACCTTGTCAATTCCTCTCGGTATTTTGTATGTCGTTATCATGTCCCCCCTATCTCTCCTGTCCTCCAGTGTCGTCAGGTTGATTTCCCTTAACCTCTCCTCGTAGGACATACCTCTTAGCTCTGGGACTAGTCTTGTTGCAAACCTTTGCACTTTCTCTAGTTTCTTTACGTGCTTGGCTAGGTGTGGGTTCCAAACTGGTGCCGCATACTCCAATATGGGCCTAACGTACACGGTGTACAGGGTCCTGAATGATTCCTTATTAAGATGTCGGAATGCTGTTCTGAGGTTTGCTAGGCGCCCATATGCTGCAGCAGTTATTTGGTTGATGTGCGCTTCAGGAGATGTGCCTGGTGTTATACTCACCCCAAGATCTTTTTCCTTGAGTGAGGTTTGTAGTCTCTGGCCCCCTAGACTGTACTCCGTCTGCGGTCTTCTTTGCCCTTCCCCAATCTTCATGACTTTGCACTTGGTGGGATTGAACTCCAGGAGCCAATTGCTGGACCAGGTCTGCAGCCTGTCCAGATCCCTTTGTAGTTCTGCCTGGTTTTCGATCGAGTGAATTCTTCTCATCAACTTCACGTCATCTGCAAACAGGGACACCTCAGAGTCTATTCCTTCCGTCATGTCGTTCACAAATACCAGAAACAGCACTGGTCCTAGGACTGACCCCTGTGGGACCCCGCTGGTCACAGGTGCCCACTCTGACACCTCGCCACGTACCATGACTCGCTGCTGTCTTCCTGACAAGTATTCCCTGATCCATTGTAGTGCCTTCCCTGTTATCCCTGCTTGGTCCTCCAGTTTTTGCACCAATCTCTTGTGTGGAACTGTGTCAAACGCCTTCTTGCAGTCCAAGAATATGCAATCCACCCACCTCTCTCTCTCTTGTCTTACTGCTGTCACCATGTCATAGAACTCCAGTAGGTTTGTGACACAGGATTTCCCGTCCCTGAAACCATGTTGGCTGCTGTTGATGAGATCGTTCCTTTCTAGGTGTTCCACCACTCTTCTCCTGATAATCTTCTCCATGATTTTGCATACTATACATGTCAGTGACACTGGTCTGTAGTTTAATGCTTCATGTCTGTCTCCTTTTTTAAAGATTGGGACTACATTTGCTGTCTTCCATGCCTCAGGCAATCTCCCTGTTTCGATAGATGTATTGAATATTGTTGTTAGGGGTACACATAGCGCCTCTGCTCCCTCTCTCAATACCCATGGGGAGATGTTATCTGGCCCCATTGCCTTTGAGGTATCTAGCTCACTCAGAAGCCTCTTCACTTCTTCCTCGGTTGTGTGCACTGTGTCCAGCACATGGTGGTGTGCCCACCTCTCCGTCTTTCTGGAGCCCCTTCTGTCTCCTCTGTGAACACTTCTTTGAATCTCTTGTTGAGTTCCTCACATACTTCACGGTCATTTCTTGTTGTCTCTCCTCCTTCCTTCCTTAGCCTGATTACCTGGTCCTTGACTGTTGTTTTCCTCCTGATGTGGCTGTACAACGGTTTCGGGTCAGATTTGGCTTTCGCTGCTATGTCATTTTCATATTGTCTTTGGGCCTCCCTTCTTATCTGTGCATATTCGTTTCTGGCTCTACGACTGCTCTCCTTATTCTCCTGGGTCCTTTGCCTTCTATATTTCTTCCATTCCCTAGCACACTTGGTTTTTGCCTCCCTGCACCTTTGGGTAAACCATGGGCTCATCCTAGCTTTTTCATTATTCCTGTTACCCTTGGGTACAAACCTCTCCTCAGCCTCCTTGCATTTTGTTGCTACATATTCCATCATCTCATTAACTGGCTTCCCTGCCAGTTCTATGTCCCACTGAACCCCGTTCAGGAAGTTCCTCATTCCTATGTAGTCCCCTTTCTTGTAGTTTGGCTTCATTCGTCCTGGCCTTCCTGCTTCTCCCTCCACTTGTAGCTCTACTGTGTATTCGAAGCTTAAAACCACATGGTCACTGGCCCCAAGGGGTCTTTCATATGTGATGTCCTCGATATCTGCACTACTCAAGGTGAATACTAAGTCCAGCCTTGCTGGTTCATCCTCTCCTCTCTCTCTTGTAGTGTCCCTTACGTGTTGGCACATGAAGTTTTCCAGTACCACCTCCATCATCTTAGCCCTCCATGTATCTTGGCCCCCATGTGGGTCCAAGTTCTCCCAATCGATCTCCTTGTGGTTAAAGTCACCCATGATCAGGAGCTTTGCCCTGCATGCATGAGCTCTTCTGGCCACTCTAGCCAGTGTGTCAACCATCGCTCTGTTGCTCTCGTCGTACTCTTGCCTTGGCCTCCTGCTGTTCTGCGGTGGGTTATACATCACTGCTATTACCACCTTGGGACCTCCAGAGTGAAGCGTTCCTGCTATGTAATCACTTTCTTCTCCGCTGTCTCCTCTCTCCAGCTCATCAAAATTCCAGCGATTTTTGATCAGCAATGCCACTCCTCCACCCCCCCTGTTCCCTCTGTCTTTCCTCAGGATTTGGTATCCCGTTGGAAAGATGGCATCTGTTATCATTCCTATAAGCTTGGTTTCTGTGAGAGCTATGATGTCCGGTGATGCTTCTTTGACTCTTTCATGCCACTCCTCCCACTTATTTGTTATTCCATCAGCGTTTGTGTACCATACCTTCAGTTTCCTTTCCAACACTGTGGTTTGGGGTGCCTGTGAGGGTGGGAGACCTGGTGGCATACTGTGGGATTCTATAGCTCGGTGTTGGGTGGAGGCTGTGGGTATGGACTGTAGTGTGTGTTGGGATGGTGTGGTAGGTTGTATGGTTCTGAGAATAGTTGTGTGTGTGCTTGCCCTTGCTGTTCTGTTCTGCTCTGACTGACCTCTGCTGGTTCCATCCTTGCCTCTTTTCCTATCTCCTTTCGCTTTTTTGTCCTCTCCCTCAGCTGCTGTCGTTCTGATTTTGTTCTGTCTCTGTCTAGGAACACCCTCTTGTACTCTTCCGAGTATTTCAATCGTGGTTTCTCTTGGAGGATCCTGTTCCGCACTGTTTCCGTCCTGAGAATCAGCTTGATTGGTCGGTTTCTCCCCTTCGAGTACCCCCCTATTCTCTGAAAATTTACAATCTCGTCCATCTCTTCACCCATTTCCGTGATGATTTTCTCAATCTCCTTTCTTTCTTCCTGCTGCCTTTCAGTGTGTCCTTTCCTCTCTCTCCTGAAGCCCATGGATAAACACTGATTTTGCCCTTTCCTCCTTCCATTGCCTCACCCTCTGTGACTCTGGATCCTGCCTGTATGTGGTCAGTTTCTCCCTTGATTTTTCCAGTGGCTCTTGATAGCATGATTGTGCCTCAGCATTCGACCTATCACCCTCTCCATCTGCAACCAGCTGTTCTTCCCTTTCACTCCTTGGTCCTCCTTGGCAGGCTGATATGACCTTAGCATAATTCATAATTCCTTCCTTCCTGTTCGGCCTCGCAGCTTCACATGCTGTGTCTTCTCTGGTCACTGCCCCTGTAACTCGCTTCAGCCTATTTATCTCAACTTCTAGGACCCTTATCTTGGCTACTGCAGTTTCGACTTGTGCCTCCCAATTCTTTGTCTCCTTCTCCAACCTCTTTTCCAATTTCACAGACAGCTCTTTCTCCATTTTTTCAGAAAGCTCTCCTAATTTTCTCTCCCACTCTTGTTCCATCCTTTTCCACTGCTCCTCCATCCACTCCTCCCTACCAGAACTATTCTCATCTGATCCTTGGTTCCTGCGAGTCCCCACCATTTTTTTTTTTTTGTGAGAGAAGAGAGAAGGGAAAGGTAGAAGGAGAGAGAGAGAGGGGAAGAGTGAGAAGGGAAAGGGGGAGAGAGAGTGTGAGAGGGGGAAAGAGAGAGAAGGGAAGGGAAGGAGAGGGGGAGAGTGAGAAGGGAAAAATGGAGAAGAGATGGAGAGAGAGAGAGAGAGAGAGAGAGAGAGAGAGAGAGAGAGAGAGAGAGAGAGAGAGTAGGGAAGGTAGAGAGAGGGGGATAGTGAGAAGGAAAAAGGGGAAGAGAGAGTGAGAGAGAGAGAGGGGGAGAGATAGTGAAGGGAAGGGTAGGAGAGGGGGAGAGTGTGTGTGTGTGTGTGTGTGTGTAGTATCAGAGCCAAGAACAATATATGTTGACTAGAAATGTGCGCACTGAGTTTATCAAAAATCAAACACCTCATAAAACGATACACACTATCGTCTCTTCCTCTGATACTTATATTTCCATCCCCGTTTGTCTACTGCATATAAATGTTATACCTGAAAATCCACTTTGATTGTTTTATGTTTCCTCAATGAATTATCTTTCTTCCTCTTCAAATTACAGCCAGGACTTTAGAGCGTGTGCTTAGGAAGCGGGAGACTCTTGGCACCCGCTTTATGGACGGGACGTGAGCGTCATTTCATTTTCCGCCATCTCATAATCTGGCAGGACATTAAAAGGATTTATCACAAGATATGCACAAAAAAGTATTTACAACATCTCGTGCCGGCTGGTTTTCGTGTAGCTCGGCTCAGCACTCCGTGATGCAGGCTGAAGAAGCAGGTCTCGTGATGGACTTCTTGGCTTGATGCCAGAACAGAGGCATCCAGGAGCCTGCCTCCTTTCGTTGGTGCCACAACTGCAGTGTCCTGGTGTCTGCATTCATCACTGTTCATCACTGTTCATCAGCTCGTTAGCGTCGATTCCAGAACACAACAATTATGAGAGTATATTTCCAGCAAGATAAAATAGCGTATTGCCGGCACCAGTGAGCACAGACACAAGTTGCAGATCAGGCTTTTATCAAGTTACGACTTAAATGATATTTTTCACAGAGTGAAACGATATCCTGATAAAAACGTGTTCTTCAATTTGTCTTAGTTCCAAACAGCACGTAGTCGGGTTGAAAAATTAGACATGTGCAACATCTGCATAACATGTGCACGTGTGTCTAATTTTTCATCTTGTCGGAATTATATGCCGTTAATGTACCACGTAGTATGGTTACCGACATTGCATAGCAAATAGTTCCAGGCAATGTCATGTGGAATAAGTTTAGGGACTACGATAAGGAATTGTTCTGGACCCGGCAAGAACGAATGACTGTAGGCATTGAATGCAGGAATTGTTCCATATAAGGAAAGAAAAAATATTTTCAGGCACTGTGTGAAGGCACTGGCCAATGTATTTCCTGAAAGAATAGTTAACTGCACTGGAAGAAAGAATTATCTCAGGTACTAGAAGAAATATTGGTTCCAGGTATCTGGAAGAACGGATCTAGAAAGAAACAAACTCTCTCTCTCTCTCTCTCTCTCTCTCTCTCTCTCTCTCTCATGCTCTCTTTCAATACGCCCATCCATCTCTAAACTGACAGGAATAAATGGTTCTTTTTTTTCCAGGGTTTTCCAATTAATTGCTGAGTCGAGCAATTGGCAATATTTTGATTCGCAAAGGCACTGTTGGAATTTGCTGCTGCTTTAGTTGCAGTTATTGCACAGGTGAAATTGGAACTCAATTTATCCTGTGTTTGATGCGTTTCACCTCTGACTGACATATTCCACCTGTGTCTAACGTAGTTCACATCTGACTGACGTATTTCACATCTGACTGATGTAGTTCATCTGTGACTGATGTATTTTTCTTATGCCTGATTTATTTTCCTTGTCTCTGGTGCATATCGTCTGTGA
>NC_091298.1:25715243-25717743 GCF_038502225.1 Cherax quadricarinatus
GTCCTTGGAGGCAAAGAGGGGAATGTATGAGAGTATAGTTTTACCAACGCTCTTATATGGGTGTGAAGCGTGGGTGATGAATGTTGCAGCGAGGAGAAGGCTGGAGGCAGTGGAGATGTCATGTCTGAGGGCAATGTGTGGTGTGAATATAATGCAGAGAATTCGTAGTTTGGAAGTTAGGAGGAGGTGCGGGATTACCAAAACTGTTGTCCAGAGGGCTGAGGAAGGGTTGTTGAGGTGGTTCGGACATGTAGAGAGAATGGAGCGAAACAGAATGACTTCAAGAGTGTATCAGTCTGTAGTGGAAGGAAGGCGGGGTAGGGGTCGGCCTAGGAAAGGATGGAGGGAGGGGGTAAAGGAGGTTGTGTGCGCGAAGGGCTTGGACTTCCAGCAGGCATGCGTGAGCGTGTTTGATAGGAGTGAATGGAGACAAATGGTTTTTAATACTTGAAGTGCTGTTGGAGTGTGAGCAAAGTAACATTTATGAAGGGATTCAGGGAAACCGGCAGGCCGGACTTGAGTCCTGGAGATAGGAAGTACAGTGCCTGCACTCTGAAGGAGGGGTGTTAATGTTGCAGTTTAAAAACTATAGTGTAAAGCACCCTTCTGGCAAGACAGTGATGGAGTGAATGATGGTGAAAGTTTTTCTTTTTCGGGCCACCCTGCCTTGGTGGGAATCGGCCAGTGTGATAATATATAAATATATATATATAAATTTATATAAATATATATATATATTTATATATATATATATATATATATACATATATATATATATGTATATATAAATATATATATATATTATATATATATATCTATATATATATATATATATATGTATATATAAGTATATGTATATATACATTAATATATATATATAAATATATATATATATAATGTATATATATATATATATAGATATGTATACATATATTTATATATATATATTCATATATTTATATATATATATACATATGTATATATATATATGTATATATATATATATATATATATATATTTATATAAATTTATATATATATATTTATATGTATATATATATTTATATATATATGTATATTTATATATATATATATTTATTTATATGTATATATATTTATAAATATATATATTTATATATATATATATGTATATATATATATTTATATATGTATATATATGTATATACATATATGTATATATGTATATATATATATTGTTCTTCTTTATTTCTTCTATTGTCCATGGGGAAGTGGAAAAGAATCTTTCCTCCGTAAGCCATGCGTGTCGTATGAGGCGACTAAAATGCCGGGAGCAATGGGCTAGTAACCCCTTCTCCTGTAGACACTTACTAAAAAAGAGAAGAAAAAAACTTTATAAAACTGGGATGCTTAAATGTGTGTGGATGTAGTGCGGATGACAAGAAACAGATGATTGCTGATGTTATGAATGAAAAGAAGTTGGATGTCCTGGCCCTAAGCGAAACAAAGCTGAAGGGGGTAGGAGAGTTTCAGTGGGGGGAAATAAATGGGATTAAATCTGGAGTATCTGAGAGAGTTAGAGCAAAGGAAGGGGTAGCAGTAATGTTAAATGATCAGTTATGGAAGGAGAAAAGAGAAAATGAATGTGTAAATTCAAGAATTATGTGGATTAAAGTAAAGGTTGGATGCGAGAAGTGGGTCATAATAAACGTGTATGCACCTGGAGAAGAGAGGAATGCAGAGGAGAGAGAGAGATTTTGGGAGATGCTAAGTGAATGTATAGGAGCCTTTGAACCAAGTGAGAGAGTAATTGTGGTAGGGGACCTGAATGCTAAAGTAGGAGAAACTTTTAGAGAGGGTGTGGTAGGTAAGTTTGGGGTGCCAGGTGTAAATGATAATGGGAGCCCTTAGATTGAACTTTGTATAGAAAGGGGTTTAGTTATAGGTAATACATATTTTAAGAAAAAGAGGATAAATAAGAATACAAGATATGATGTAGGGCGAAATGACAGTAGTTTGTTGGATTATGTATTGGTAGATAAAAGACTGTTGAGTAGACTTCAGGATGTACATGTTTATAGAGGGGCCACAGATATATCAGATCACTTTCTAGTAGTAGCTACACTGAGAGTAAAAGGTAGATGGGATACAAGGAGAATAGAAGCATCAGGGAAGAGAGAGGTGAAGGTTTATAAACTAAAAGAGGAGGCAGTTAGGGTAAGATATAAACAGCTATTGGAGGATGGATGGGCTAATGAGAGGATAGGCAATGGGGTCGAAGAGGTATGGGGTAGGTTTAAAAATGTAGTGTTAGAGTGTTCAGCAGAAGTTTGTGGTTACAGGAAAGTGGGTGCGGGAGGGAAGAGGAGCGATTGGTGGAATGATGATGTAAAGAGAGTAGTAAGGGAGAAAAAGTTAGCATATGAGAAGTTTTTACAAAGTAGAAGTGATGCAAGGAGGGAAGAGTATATGGAGAAAAAGAGAGAGGTTAAGAGAGTGGTGAAGCAATGTAAAAAGAGAGC
>NC_091298.1:25725243-25742743 GCF_038502225.1 Cherax quadricarinatus
ATAGATAATTACTAGCAGATCCATTAATCAGCATAATGAAATGGAGGAAGTAACAAGGTCAGTAGACTGAACAATGCTGTTAATACTAGACTAAATATCTCAGGTAGTGCTGCTTGTATGGAGATAAAAATGACAAAATGCATAATGGGTGGACAGGGCCATACAACGTACTTTTAATGGTAATGATGATAATTTTTTAAATTTGTATTCCATACTGTATTGTGCACATCAACTGTATGAAGCAATTGTTAAATATGAAATGACTAATATTTCTTTTTAGTGATGTAACAATGCACAGTGGGGTATGACAAAGACCCATTGTGACCTTTGTAATCCTGTTTTTTTTGCGCTACCGCTCACAGGATGAGCATGAGGTACACAGAGAGCTAGCCGCTCAGGCGACAACTGAAAAACCTCCTCTAGAAAAAGATATTTACTACTCTGGGATTGACGTAATGTGTACACATACACCTAAATCGTTATAATATCTAATTTCTTGTTAGTGCCTGAGAACATTCACAATCTTACCAATACACAGAAGAGATGCATCTTAAACTTAAGCCAATTAATTATGTATTGTATGCCCCTATTCCACCCAAGCCTATAACAACCTCTAAAAACTTTTGTTGATATTAAAAATATTATTGGTAATTGATAAAAAAAATCAGGAGATGGAGGATCAGCTAGTCTGTCATGGGTGTAAGTCATGATTTATCAGGTGGTCACTAGTGTAGCCTGGCCTGAGTTGAAGCTGCCAAGATACTACTCGTGACACACACGCTACAGATGTCACTCGTGCAGCGCCATAAGTGACCAGTAGTTTAACAACTTATAGCATATAATATAAAGCACAAAACTATATATACAGTATTCAACATACTGAATACAATATGCTGTATTCAAAACGCAGTAAAATATACAAAGTACAGTGTCACGAGATTCGTCACGAGACTTAAAAAGCTGAACGAACAATACAAATCCACTTGCGAAAAATAATGTTGCTAAATAAGACTGAGAATAAAACTAAAAATAGTAACCAAGATCTTGATCAAATGGAGAGCAAGAAAAAACTTATAAATAAAACTTTAGACACTCATAAAAGGTATCTGTATATTTCGGCCTCATTCGGAGAGCATTTTCAACGCAATTACACTGTTGGCATTATCTACCAAAATATGACTGTTTTCAACTGTTAGAACCCAACCTTCTCATTCATACATTTATCTTACTTATTTTTAAAACTACCTAAAGTGATATATTTTATGAAGCTACTTGACAGTTTCATTTAGTTTCCTACAACTCTGCTGATGAACAAGTACGTACATTCCTATGTTTATTCAGATTATGAATTTATCCAACATGAATCCATTGTTCAGAGTTCTTTCCTAATTAGATATTTATTATGCCCAATTAACATCAATTTTAATTAAATCAGTCTCCCTCTCGTTTGCGTCAATCGGATGTAACGCTCTTCACGAGCGTGAGATACGACCCAAGATTTTTGTATACATGATTTACTCTAAATTATCAAATCTGGAACGAGAACACCGTAAACGCACATAGTTAACCACTTGCTTTATTAAAATATACTTTTCAAGAAGAAAGAAAATCGAGTACATTACCATTCAGTAGCGTGAAGGTCTCATGGTTTTCAATATTTTTTTTTTCAAATTCTTGTATAATATTAGCATATTAATGACTTTTCAGAATTATTACGCAGCAAAATTGATTTCTATATAAAGAATGAACCAGTTAAGAAGTGTTTTTGTCATATGTAGAAAATTAAAATTGTTTTTCATGCAAATAAACTTTGCGTTCACGTGTACATCACTGGGAGAAAGTCGGAACATTTATGCTCGCTCTACACTAGTTATTTAGTGTTTTGACCGTAACACGTAAATACCATCACTGGTATTACTTTCACTGCTGTTTGGTATAATTTGATGCAACAACGCAACTGATCATTTCCACTTCTGTTATAACTTAATCAAGATAAACCAATATTTTCTACCCATATGTATGGTGAGTAGTCATGACGATAATATTCATGATATTTGGGGAGTCCAGGAAGGCGTCAATAAATTTCAGGCACGGATTATTTACCGTCTTTATCAAAGCATAATCAATATGTATCAATATCACTAACATGTATGTATGATGACACTACTCTTTGTTTTCCTTCCATAAAGTAAGTAACACCCTTCCACTATGACACAAACATTCTCACTAAACACCATCTCTCGTGGAGCACGAGTCTCTCCTGGGTTTGTTTACCTTGCTGTAACTCCTGCGACTGAACAACTTGTTAGACGACGTAATAAACTATACTGTACTTCAAGCAGACTATGAACCAGCTAGTATTTATTGCAATATTCTCTTAACACTCTCACCAATTTACTTTCTTAAAAATATTAAGTATTGTAAATAATCATATCTGGGAGTTACATGTTTTAATCCTTGTTGACCGCATATAATAATAGTACACGGGGAACATGCATCCCTTGAATTGCAGGTTAATGACCGTTGTCTTAGCATACCAGAGAAGAAAGAAAGGAAAAGAAAAATTCTGGATAATATAAAAATTATGCACTTGACTACACTGACCTAATAACTGGTACCGTTAGTATCATTTATCACCAGGAGTTACAGTTATCGCCACTGCTTTATTTGAAGATTTATTTAATAATTAAAATTGCTTTTTGCCATGGAATTGACATGTTGTCACTGTGAGATCAACTAATGTTACTGTTATCATCACTAATAACACTAAACATTGCCAATGTTAGCAATACTATTAATCAATACTACTGTTATCACCACTATTAATATTAAACATTACTAATGTTAACGATACTGGTTATCAACACAACTGATGTTATCACCACTACTAATATTAAACATTACCATTGTTTTCAATACTACTGTTACCACCACCATCAATATTAAACATTACCAATGTTATTAACATTACTATCACCACTATTAATATTAAACATTACCAATGCTATCAATACTAGCTATAAACACTACAAATAATAATAACACTATCAGTATTAAATATTAGCAATTTTATTAATACCAGTTATCAACACTACTAATGTTATCAACACTTTCAATATTAAACATTACTAATATTATCAAAACCGGTTATCAACACTACTAATGTAATCAATACCAGTTATCAACACTACTGTTACCAATACCAGTTACCAATACTACTGTTATCAATACCAATTATCAACCCTACTGTTATAAATACCAGTTATCAACACTACTAATGTTATCAGTACCAGTTATCAACCCTACTAATGTTATCAATACCAGTTATCAATACTAATGGTATCAGAACAAATTATCAACACTACTGTTATCAACGCTATCAATATTACCAACTTTTCTAATGATATCGGTACTACCAATGTTATCAACTCTACCAACGTTATCAACAACACCGATGTTATCATAACCAATGTTTCGAAATATCTGAACTACTAAAGTTATCAACTAGACCAAAACTTTCCATGTTATCATAACTCACCATTGCTAAAATTATCAACAATACCAAAATTACCAACACTTCTAATGTTATCAAATCTCACAAGTATCGCTGTGATCAATAGTCAACACTACTCCTGTTATCAAAATCACTTACAATGTTATCAACACTACCAGTGTTATCAATTACATTTACACTGTTACATAAATACAATGTTATCAACGCTACCAGTGTTATCAACACTACAATGTTATCAACACTACAATGTTATCAACACTACAATGTTATCAACACTACAATGTTATCAACACTACAATGTTATCAACACTACAATGTTATCAACACTACAATGTTATCAACGCTACAATGTTATCAACGCTACCAGTGTTATCAACACTACAATGTTATCAACACTACAATGTTATCAACTCTACAATGTTATAAACACTACCAGTGTTATCAACACTACAATGTTATCAACACTACAATGTTATCAACGCTACCAGTGTTATCAACACTACAATGTTATCAACGCTACCAGTGTTATCAACACTACAGTGTTATCACACTACAGTGTTATCAACACTACAGTGTTATCAACACTACCAGTGTAATCAACACTACAATGTTATCAACACTACAATGTTATCAACGCTACCAGTGTTATCAACACTACAGTGTTATCACACTACAGTGTTATCAACACTACAGTGTTATCAACACTACCAGTGTAATCAACACTACAATGTTATCAACACTACAATGTTATCAACGCTAAAAGTGTTATCAACACTGCCAGTGTTATCAACACTACAATGTTATCAACACTACAATGTTATCAACACTACAATGTTATCAACACTACAATGTTATCAACACTACAATGTTATCAACACTACAATGTTATCAACACTACAGTGTTATCAACACTACAATGTTATCAACACTACAGTGTTATCAACACTACCAGTGTAATCAACACTACAATGTTATCAACACTACAATGTTATCAACGCTAAAAGTGTTATCAACACTGCCAGTGTTATCAACACTACAGTGTTATCAACACTACAATGTTATCAACACTACAGTGTTATCAACACTACAATGTTATCAACACTACCAGTGTTATCAACACTACAGTGTTATCAACACTACAATGTTATCAACACTACAGTGTTATCACACTACAGTGTTATCAACACTACAATGTTATCAACACTACAATGTTATCAACACTACAATGTTATCAACACTACAATGTTATCAACACTACAATGTTATCAACACTACAATGTTATCAACACTACAATGTTATCAACACTACAATGTTATCAACACTACAATGTTATCAACACTACAATGTTATCAACACTACAATGTTATCAACACTACAATGTTATCAACACTACAATGTTATCAACACTACAATGTTATCAACACTACAATGTTATCAACACTACAATGTTATCAACACTACAATGTTATCAACACTACAATGTTATCAACACTACAATGTTATCAACACTACAATGTTATCAACACTACAATGTTATCAACACTACAGTGTTATCAACACTACAATGTTATCAACACTACCAGTGTTATCAACACTACAATGTTATCAACACTACAATGTTATCAACACTACAATGTTATCAACACTACAGTGTTATCAACACTACAATGTTATCAACACTACAGTGTTATCAACACTACAATGTTATCAACACTACCAGTGTTATCAACACTACAGTGTTATCAACACTACAATGTTATCAACACTACAGTGTTATCACACTACAGTGTTATCAACACTACAATGTTATCAACACTACAATGTTATCAACACTACAATGTTATCAACACTACAATGTTATCAACACTACAATGTTATCAACACTACAATGTTATCAACACTACAATGTTATCAACACTACAATGTTATCAACACTACAATGTTATCAACACTACAATGTTATCAACACTACAATGTTATCAACACTACAATGTTATCAACACTACAATGTTATCAACACTACAATGTTATCAACACTACAATGTTATCAACACTACAATGTTATCAACACTACAATGTTATCAACACTACAATGTTATCAACACTACAGTGTTATCAACACTACAATGTTATCAACACTACCAGTGTTATCAACACTACAATGTTATCAACACTACAATGTTATCAACACTACAATGTTATCAACACTACAATGTTATCAACACTACAGTGTTATCAACACTACAATGTTATCAACACTACAGTGTTATCAACACTACAATGTTATCAACACTACAATGTTATCAACACTACCAGTGTTATCAACACTACAGTGTTATCAACACTACAATGTTATCAACACTACAATGTTATCAACACTACAATGTTATCAACACTACAATGTTATCAACACTACAATGTTATCAACACTACAATGTTATCAACACTACAGTGTTATCAACACTACAGTGTTATCAACACTACAATGTTATCAACACTACAATGTTATCAACACTACAATGTTATCAACACTACCAGTGTTATCAACACTACAGTGTTATCAACACTACCAGTGTTATCAACACTACAGTGTTATCAACACTACCAGTGTTATCAACACTACAGTGTTATCAACACTACCAGTGTTATCAACACTACAGTGTTATCAACACTACAATGTTATCAACACTACAATGTTATCAACACTACAATGTTATCAACACTACAGTGTTATCAACACTACAATGTTATCAACACTACAATGTTATCAACACTACAATGTTATCAACACTACCAGTGTTATCAACACTACAGTGTTATCAACACTACAATGTTATCAACACTACAGTGTTATCAACACTACAATGTTATCAACACTACAATGTTATCAACACTACAATGTTATCAACACTACCAGTGTTATCAACACTACAGTGTTATCAACACTACAATGTTATCAACACTACAGTGTTATCAACACTACAATGTTATCAACACTACAATGTTATCAACACTACAATGTTATCAACGCTACCAGTGTTATCAACACTACAATGTTATCAACGCTACCAGTGTTATCAACACTACAATGTTATCAACACTACAATGTTATCAACAATACAATGTTATCACACTACAGTGTTATCAACACTACAATGTTATCAACACTACAATGTTATCACACTACAATGTTATCACACTACAGTGTTATCAACACTACAATGTTATCAACACTACCAGTGTTATCAACACTACAATGTTATCAACACTACAATGTTATCAACACTACCAGTGTTATCAACACTACAATGTTATCACACTACAGTGTTATCAACACTACAGTGTTATCAACACTACAATGTTATCACACTACAATGTTATCACACTACAGTGTTATCAACACTACAATGTTATCACACTACAATGTTATCACACTACAGTGTTATCAACACTACAATGTTATCAACACTACCAGTGTTATCAACACTACAATGTTATCAACACTACAATGTTATCAACACTACCAGTGTTATCAACACTAAAATGTTATCAACAATACAATGTTATCAACACTACCAGTGTTATCAACACTACAATGCTATCACACTACAATGTTATCAACACTACAATGTTATCAACACTACAATGTTATCAACACTACAATGTTATCAACACCACCAGTGTTATCAATACTACAATGTTATCAACACAACCAGTGTTATCAACACTACAATGTTATCAACACTACAATGTTATCAACACCACCAGTGTTATCAACACTACAATGTTATCAACACCACCAGTGTTATCAACACTACAATGTTATCAACACTACCAGTGTTATCAACACTACAATGTTATCAACACCACCAGTGTTATCAACACTACAATGTTATCAACACCACCAGTGTTATCAATACTACAATGTTATCAACACTACCAGTGTTATCAACACTACAATGTTATCAACACTACAATGTTATCAACTCTAAAATATTATCAAAACAATAATGTTATCAACAATACAATGTTATCAACCCGTTAACAACAGTGTCAACGGTACAAATTTTCCCCGCTTCGTTATTATCTGTACCTACATTACTCACCAAATACTTTTGGGGGTAAAAATCCATCCAAACTATCTAAAAATAACATGACATCGGTTATTACTTTATTTGTGAAATCCCTGACATATAAAGAAGTTGGTAAGAATAGGAATTTATATTTTGCAATTGTATATTACTAGTATTCAGAGAACAATGACTGAAGATTTGTATATAGTTTAAGGAACAATTGCCATACGAAACAATTGCAAGAGGCCAACAAGTTTACAGTTCTGTTTGAATAAGTCCAAATGGCAAATCAAACCATTGAAAATAATTGATATCGGACTTTAAGCAAGCAATTGGATGCCGGCCCCGGATCACAGACTGGTAAAAAACAGCTTTAGAGCTTTGCTATCTCTTGCTTCGCTTGAAACTAAACATAATGAGGCATAGAGAAAGTATAAACGTTCCCAAGACCAGTACCTTAAGATTAAATGGTCCCGTGGTTGGACCACATTAGGCAAAACTAAAATTCGCGTCGAGTCCTTCCTGGAGATTGTCAAAGTGCATGGACAAATACAGCTCTTCGTTGGGAACTCATAACTGACGTTAGTGTTTGTTCAGCACAAACGTGTTAAGGATGGTGAAGCTGGTGATGTAGCTAAAAATGATGGTGAAGCTAGCGTAGTGGATAAAAGTGATCGTTAAGATAGTAAGGTAGCTAAAAGTAATGGTGCAGCTAGCAATGTAGCTAAAAGTAATGAAGCTAGAATTGTAGTTAAAATTAATGAAGCTAGCATGGTAGCTAAAAGTGATGAAGCTAGCATGGTAGCTAAAAGTAATGAAGCTAGCATGGAAGGTAAAAGTGATGAAGCTAGAATGGAAGGTAAAAGTGATGAAGCTAGCATGGTAGCTAAAAGTAATGAAGCGAGCATGGAAGGTAAAAGTGATGAAGCAAACATGGTAGCTAAAAGTGATGAAGCTAGCATGGAAGGTAAAAGTGATGAAGCAAACATGGTAGCTAAAAGTGATGAAGCTAGCATGGAAGGTAAAAGTGATGAAGCTAGCATGGTAGATAAAAGTAATGAAGATAGCATGGAAGGTAAAAGTGATGAAGCTAACATGGTAGCTAAAAGTAATGATGCTAGCATGGAAGGTAAAAGTGATAAAGCTAACATGGTAGCTAAAAGTAATGAAGCTAGCATGGTAGCTAAAAGTGATGAAGCTAGCATGGTAGCTAAAAGTGATGAAGCTAGCATGGTAGCTAAAAGTAATGAAGGAAGCATGGAAGGTAAAAGTGATGAAGCTAGCATGGTAGCTAAAAGTGAAGAAGCTAGCTTGGAAGGTAAAAGTGATGAACTTAGCATGGTAGTTAAAAGTGATGAACCTAGCATGGTAGTTAAAAGTAATGACGCTAGCATGGAAGGTAAAAGTGATGAAACTAGCATGGTAGCTAAAAGTGAAGAAGCTAGCATGGAAGGTAAAAGTGATGAAGCTAGCATGGTAGCTAAAAGTGAAGAAGCTAGCATGGAAGGTAAAAGTGATGAAGCTAGCATGGTAGCTAAAAGTGATGAAGCTAGCATGGTAGCTAAAAGTGACGAAGCTAGCATGGTAGCTAAAAGTGATGAAGCTAGCATGGTAGCTAAAAGTGATGAAGCTAGCATGGTAGCTAAAAGTGATGAAGCTAGCATGGTAGCTAAAAGTGATGAAGCTAGCATGGTAGCTAAAAGTGATGAAGCTAGCATGGTAGCTAAAAGTGATGAAGCTAGCATGGTAGCTAAAAGTGATGAAGCTAGTGAGGTAGTTGAGTATATTACTGGCACTCGCGTCATTCACACAATTATTAAGCAATGTGGTAACAGATTGTCACCAGAAGAGATATAAAATATTGTCAGAGCTAAGACAGAAATCATCAGAAAAGTGCTTGATCAAAAAAGTTGTGATAAGTCTTAGGGCCTGCTGACCGCCAGCAGCAACAAGTTGCTTGACCAAGAAGTCCATAACTAAGCTTGTCCTGAGGAATGGCTGCAAAGGCAGAATAACTTTCAAAATCAGGCTCATATAGGTCACAGGTATGAAACTAAGAATGATGTTCATTTTCCTCGTGTGAAAACCACGAGTTAGGGTAAAACTCAAGAGGATAGTAAGAATTAATCGTAGCAGGATGACATTAAAGGTTAACTGGCGCACTCTATAATCTAGTGTACCATGAATGAAATTTTTTGCGAGCATTCAAGGTAGGTAGAGATGGTCCTGCGTTTCAGAGATGCTCATTGCCCTCGGTATGGTGACCGCCTTGAGACACCAGTCCAGAGCGAATACTAAATATCCAGGAAAAGTTTCTGGAGAGTAGCAGTAATCTTCGTTATTGAGATGACTTAAGGCTCACTCGCTGCTTAAAAATGCGTTTTAGAAGCCCTTAAAGCTAGTAATTCAAATGAAATGAAACCGGTTCTGTTTGGGTTTTGCTGTTATGATAAACACTCTTCATACTGGGCAGAGAAAGAAGGCGGTACTTTATTTGACAAGTAAAAAGCGACCATTATTTTTCAGGAGTACATGAGAAAATGTGAGAAAGATATGCACAACATCGGACTCCCCGCCCATAGTCAAAGGACATCAATATCTATGAATGAAGCAGTGGAGAGTGCATGGCAGAAACTTCAACTAGGGAACTACAGGGGTAAACTCGTGATAATCAGTCGTTCAGCACCAACACATTCTCTGGAGGCTATAAGGCGGACCTTGCGAAGTTAAGTGTCGATTGATCTTTTTGTTATCAGCAAAAACAATGATGACTGTAGCATGCCCGCTGCAATGAACGCGATGAGTTCAGACTTCTCGAGAGTAAATGGATAATGTTAAGTCGTTGACCTCAATCGCTTAACCCTGCTTCTTCAGTCAAGGTTTTAAATAATATTCTTTGATTTATAAGTATATATACAGTTAGGTGACGGATTAAGCCCGAAGAGTGCTGAGGGAAGGGGATTAAAGATGAAAATAGATCGAACTAATCCTAAGTCACTCTGCATCATAGACATGCCAATTGTTCACATGGATGATGCCGTTGCACTTATTTTCGAGACGCAGTCCAACAGAGCACCCGGAACAACTCAGTTTCTGAAAATGACTTATACTTTCTTCAACACGAAGGGGTAACATGTTGAAAATTACGAGACTAGGGAATGGAGGTGTGAGCCAGAACCTACGCCAAACATTTCAGCCTGCTTACTGTTCAACACCTTAAATAAGAAATAGGAAAATAATTCCTGGGGGCTGGTTAAAGTGTTGACTACCTTCTGTAGTGTAGCTAAATGTATTTTACGCTACTCTCTTTATGGTATTGCCCTATACATATTTTTCCATGTAAGCAGTTTGCCTTGATGTTGGTGTAGGGATTTAAATTGTCTTCATAGGGACAAGCCCGATTTTACGCGCCCTCCACACCATTCACATGAGCTGTACGATCCTTTAAGTGGTGACCAGTCACCCCTGCAATAGTTCGTAATATTTTCAGCCGATTTTTTCTTTGCTACTAAATTGGTAATTTTTTTTAATTTATTAAAACATCGGCCGTCTCCTACCAAGGCAGGGTGGCCCGAAAAAGAAAAACTTTCATCATCATTCACTCTAGATTGAACTCATATAAAGTTAAACGTTTCCTTTTCTGTCGTTTCTGAAAAAATAATTCTTTTAATTTTTGGTTATTATTTGCCTTATTCCCACGTCTCCTTCCCTCCCAGATACGACTCAAGACTTCAGTCTCATTCTGTCATTATTTTCAGGTATCCTCGTGAAAGCCTCATCCGATCGGTTTCAAATTTTCAGTTCTTGCTCACGGTAACTAGGGTAAAATGCCTGGAACAATAGGTATGCGCCCTATAGTCAAATCCGTTGAGACCTTTCCAAGCATCCTGGATTGGCTCCGATAACTGACAAACCTTATTATTATTATTATTATTATCATGGGGAGCGCTAAACCCGTTGGGATTATTCAGCGTCTGTGGGGAGGGGATGAATGACATTCAGGCTTAATTCAGCGAACTGGAGCACAAGTCCAATCCTCTAGATCATGAGCCCCTCACCAGCATCAAGGAACCTCCCTTGAATTTATTGGAAAATGTGCATACTAGTTTGACGACGACGGAGAATGAAGTTCAAGTGTGGAGGTGCAGATTAGACATTTTGTGTGTGAAATTGTCTAGAACTTTGATTCCCTTTAAATCACGTTAAATAAATTTCAGCTTAACTCTTCCAAACGGCATCAATACTTAATGGATAATGCATCTTAAGGCCAGGATAATGCACATTAACTTTCGGGTCGTTATTGGTTGGCGTAAGTCATAATTTTCCAAATTTTATAAATAATGACATTTATTCATATTAAACCACTAAAGAATATTTCTTGTGGTCGGTTTCAACGTATTTTTGATGATACATTTTATGAAAAGTATGAAACACCACAAGTTTAGTCCCAATAGGTGCAAAGTTGAAATTTTACCGATTTATTTTAAACACGATATCGTTGAAATCATATCAGTTACTGGAGAAAATCTTTTTCTGTTTGGTATCAAACTTTCGCATTTGGAAGTCTATATTAAAGAAAAGCTTGGCAATTTACTTTGAGCCATGCATATTTCAATTTGTATGGCTCAAAGTAAATTGCCATTTAAGATACACCAGTATCCATTTAAGATACTGGAGTATCTTAAATGGAAGAATTTTGGTATTGATTTGCGGACTATGTGAGGCCCCCAGTTGCCATTTTATAAAACACTTTCATCAAATTGTGTTTTCTATAAAACAATAGAAATTAAATCAAAGTGAAGTTTAAAAGAGCAGATATTAAGGTAGGAAATAGTTTTTCTGTTTTCCCGGACGAATGTACTTTAATGGTCAGCAAGGTTAAAGGTACCAATAACCCTCTCTGCTAATGAAGGCGGAAATATCCTTGAAGCCGGTGACACACAGGTAAGATATAGACCGTGTCTTCAGTAACAGAGATAGGATGATGAGACAGAGGGTGTTTCCCGTGATGCCGCCCAGTGATGGAGGGTAGGGATGCTGTCCCTTGATGAAGGGTCAGGATGGAGCCCAGTGATGGAAGGTCAGGATGTCAACCAGTGGGGAGGAATCGGAGGGATGTCGCCCATTGATGGAGGGGCTCGGGATGCCACTAAGAGGTGTGGCCTGGATGCCACGCAGTAACAGAGGTGCCCAGGATACCGCCAAATTACGGAGGTGCCCAGAATTCCGCCCAGTGATGGTAGGGCCTGGGATGTCACAGTGTCAGAGGGGCCAGGAATGCCGCCAAGTGAAGGAGGAGCCCGGTATAACGCCCCATGAGAGAGGGACCCCAGGATGCCGCCAAATGACAGAGGGGCCCGGGATGCCGCCCCATGACGAAGGGGGGGGGGACTGGAATGACGCACAGTGGGGAGGGGCCCTGGGATGCCGCCCAGTGACGGAGGAGCCCGGGATAATTTACAGTTGTGGAGAGGATCGAGATGCTACCCAGTGAAGAAGGGGCTCAGGGTACCGCCTCATGACGGAAGGGCCCGAAATGCCGCCCCGTAATGGATGGGACCTGGTTCTCCCTCCCCCCGTGATGGAGGGGCACGGGATGCCCCCACGGAATGGAGGGGCATTGGATGCCCCCCATTCATGGAGTTGTCCAGGATGCCCCCCCCCCAGCGGTGGAGGGTCCCGGAATGTCGCTCAGAGAAGGAGGGACCCAGGATGCCGCCCTGTGATAAAGGGGCCCAAAATGCCGCCCAGTGACGGAGGGGAGCCGGGATGCCGCCACGTGACGGAAAGGCCACATAATGGAGGGGCCAGGAATACCGCCCATACGGATTATAATTTTACCCCATTGACATGGAGAGAGAGAAAGGTTCCCCATAACAGGATATAACAGGTAGGTGGATGCGCAGAACGGAGATAACAGCTGAGAGTCGTGGTGGGAGAGTGACAGCCTCAACCCGAGTTCATGAGACTTAAAACAATGTTTACCTTAGTTTTGATATTGCAATATGTCTAAGGGATAATTCGCATATACTAGAGTAGAACATAGTGCAACTTGGGGGTCCTCTTGCGGATATCAAGAAAACTAAATTAAACACTCGGGTTCCTCTTCTGAAGTGAAAAAAATCTTTCCTTTCACACGGGAACATAACGCGAACTGTGAATAAAAACGTTACTCTTATGTGTGAACAGTGAAAGCATTACTTTTCACTTAGGAAGACTCTGAAGTACTTGTGTGAATGTGCATGTGTCTTAATAACTAACATCATGTATATAATGTAATTGTATTGTATGTATTTAGCTGTTTGATGCATTTTTTCATAATCTTATGCATGACATGATCCAAAATTTTCGATATAATAGCAAATGATGATGTATATAGTTGAATAATTGATAAGCTGTTACTAGTATGTTCTGTTGATCCTGTTGAGGCTGTCATAGATTGTAATAAAGCAATGATTTTACTAGTTGTAATGGAAATATAAGCACATATGCAGTATAATGTGATCCTTTATTGACAACGTTTCACCCACGCAGTGGGCTTTATCAAGCTACAAACAGATCTGTTTGTGACTTGATAAATTACACGGTGTGGGCGAAACGTTGTCAATAAAGGATCACATTATACTGCATATGTGTTTATATTTCCATTGTGTCGGAATTTTATACCATTTATTTCCACAAGTTGTGATGTTGTAGGAGGTGAAGTGGAAACTTTAGAGAGTCTTAAAAGACTGTGAGGATGCTGTGTGATATACTGAGGAATTGTTGGTGATACGTTCGAGTATGATTGTAGCTGATTAAAAATGTGGTAGTGACGCAATCACTTGCAATGTTGTAACTGATGATATTAGGGTGTCTTTAAGGGTTTTAGAAGGTGAATTACAAAAGTTAAAGTGTTTCTTGAAAGTGAGAGGAGCTTCTTTGAGAACAAATGGTGGTTTGAAGACAGTACAAGTATGATGGAATTAATGATTTTTACTAATGTTTTTATAGAAATAAGTGGAAACGTTATTATATAGGAAGGAATTTCAATAATAAATGTGCAAAATGTGATTTTAGGAGAAATGTCTGCAAAAATTTGATGTGCTAAAGGAAGTATAGAGAGATATTTTCAGGAAAATGAACAATATATGGACTCTTGGTAGGGAAGAAGGGTGATATGGAATATGAGAAGGAGAGTGGCAGGATATGAAAAGCGTAAATTTATATATTTAGTCTCATATTTGCTGGAAAATTAAATAGTTCTCTGGAGTAAGCATCCTTTTACGGGAATCTTTGTGAAGAAATATGTATTGTTTTGAATGACTTAAATGTGCGATGAAATATAAAAATGCTGGTAGAAGGTTTCCATTCGTGAGAGGTGAATTATGGGCGAGGAAAAAGGGAGATGAAATTTTGAGGTCGATGATATGCACGCACGCCTGAAGCTGAGTATGGGAGAAAGTGATCATCCCAGGAGGAATTTGAATATAGAGAGAATTTTGAGATATTAATAAGATGAGAAGAAGTATCATTCAAAAATGGTATTATTAATTAAATAAGAATAAGTTGAGAGAGAAAGAGTGAGAGTGACTGAGAGCGTGTGTGTGTACTCACCTAGTTGAGGTTGCAGGGGTCGAGTCCAAGCTCTTGGACCCGCCTCTTCACTGGTCGCTACTAGATCACTCTCCCTGAACCTTGAGCTTTATCATACCTCTGCTTAAAGCTATGTATGGATCCTGCCTCCACTACATCGCTTCCCAAACTATTCCACTTCCTGACTACTCGTGTGTGTGTGTGTGTGTGTGTGTGTGTGTGTGTACTCACCTATTTGTACTCACCTATTTGTGGTTGCAGGGGTCGAGTCATAGCTCCTGGCCCCGCCTCTTCACTGATTGCTACTAGGTCCTCTCTCTCCCTGCTCCATGAGCTTTATCATACCTCGCCTTAAAACTATGTATGGTTCCCGCCTCCACTACTTCACTTTCTAGACTATTCCACGACTTGACTACTCTATGACTGAAGAAATACTTCCTAACATCCCTTTGATTCATCTGAGTCTTCAACTTCCAATTGTGACCTCTTGTGTATGTGTCCCATCTCTGGAACATCCTGTCTTTGTCCACCGTGTCTATTCTGCGCAGTATTTTATATGTCGTTATCATGTCTCCCCTGACCCTCCTGGCCTCCAGTGTCGTCAGGCCGATTTCCCTCAACCTTTCTTCGTACGACAATCCCCGTAGCTCTGGGACTAGTCTTGTTGCAAACCTTTGCACTTTCTCTAATTTCTTGACGTGCTTGACTAGGTGTGGATTCCAAACTGGTGCTGCATACTCCAGTATGGACCTGACGTAAATGGTATACAGTGTCTTGAACGACTCCTTATTGAGGTATCGGAACGCTATCCGTAGGTTTGCCAGGCGCCCGTATGCTGCAGCAGTTATCTGATTTATGTGCGCCTCAGGAGATATGCTCGGTGTTATACTCACCCCCAGATCTTTTTCCTTGAGTGAGGTTTGCAGTCTTTGGCCATCTAAACTATATTGTGTCTGCGGTCTTCTTTGCCCTTCCCCAATCTTCATGACTTTGCATTTGGCAGGGTTAAACTCAAGGAGCCAGTTTCTGGACCAGGCTTGTAGCCTGTCCAGGTCTCTTTGTAGTCCTGCCTGATCCTCATCCGATTTGATTCTTCTCATTAACTTCACATCATCTGCAAACAAGGACACTTCTGAGTCTATCCCTTCCGTTATGTCGTTCACATATACCAAGAACAGCACAGGTCCTAGGACTGACCCCTGTGGAACCCCGCTTGTCACAAGCGCCCACTCTGACACCTCGTCACGTACCATGACTCGTTGTTGCCTCCCTGTCAGGTATTCTCTGATCCATTGCAGTGCCTTTCCTGTTATGTGTGCCTGATCTTCTAGCTTTTTCAGTAACCTCTTGTGAGGAACTGTGTCGAAGGCCTTTTTGCAGTCCAAAAAAATGCAGTCGATCCACCCCTCTCTCTCTTGTCTTACTTCTGTCACCTTGTCATAAAACTCTAGTAGGTTTGTGACACAGGATTTTCCTTCCCTGAAACCATGCTGGTTGTCAATTATACACTTGTTTCTTTCCAGGTGCTCCACCACTCTCCTCCTGATGATCTTCTCCATGACCTTGCATACTATACACGTTAGTGATACAGGTCTGTAGTTTAGTGCCTCATGTCTGTCTCCCTTTTTAAAAATTGGGACTACATTTGCCATCTTCCATACCTCAGGGAGTTGCCCAGTTTCAAATGATGTGTTGAAGATCTTTGTTAATGGCACACACAATATCTCTGCTCCCTCTTTAAGGACCCACGGAGAGATGTTGTCTGGTCCCACCGCCTTTGAGGTGTCAAGTTCGCATAGCAGCTTCTTCACTTCCTCCTTGGTTATATGTACCTCATCCAGCACTTGCTGGTGTACCCCCCTGTTCTGATTTCCTGAAGTCCTACTGGTTTCCACTGTAAATACTTCTTTAAATCTCGTGTTGAGCTCCTGACATACCTCTCGGTCGTTTCTTGTGAATTCCCCATCACCCTTCCTCAGTCTGATTACCTGGTCCTTGACTGTTGTTTTCCTCCTGATGTGGCTGTACAACAGCTTCGGGTCAGTCTTGACTTTCGATGCTATGTCATTTTCATATTGTCGCTGAGCCTCCCTTCTTATCTGTGTATATTCATTTCTGGCTCTTCGGCTAATCTCTTTATTTTCCTGAGTTCTCTGTCTTCTGTACCTTTTCCATTCTCTAGTACACCTAGTTTTTGCCTCCCTACACCTTTGGGTGAACCAAGGACTCGTTCTGTTCTTCCCATTATTTCTGTTTCCCTTGGGAACAAACCTCTCCTCTGCCTCCTTGCATTTTGTTGCCATATAGTCCATCATTTCTTGTACTGGTTTTCCTGTC
>NC_091298.1:25747743-25758238 GCF_038502225.1 Cherax quadricarinatus
TCGCTACTAGGTCCAATCTATCCCTACTCCATAAGCTTTATCATACCTCCACTTAAAACTATGTATGATTCCTGACGCTACTACGTAACTTGTCAGACTATTCCACTTCTTGACAACTCTATGACTCAAGAAATACTTTCTAACATTTGTTTGACTCATCTGAGTCTACGATTACCAACTGTGACCGCTTGTTTCTGTGTCCCATCTCTGGAACATCCTGTCTCTGTCCATCTTGTCAATTCCTTGCAGTATTTTGTATATCGTTATCATGTCTCCCCTAACCCTCCTGTCCTCCAGTACCGTCAGGCCGATTTCCCTTCTTCGTAGGACATTTCCCTTAGCCTTGTTGCAAACCTTTGCACTATAGGTGTGGGTTCCAAACTGGTGCTGCATTCTCCAGTATGGGCCTGACGTACACGGTGTACAGAGTCTTGAACGATTCCTTACTGAAGTATCGGAACGCTATTCTTAGGTTTGCCAGGCGCAGCAGTTATCTGGTTGATGTGCGACTCAGGAGATGTGCTCGGTATTATACTCACCCCAAGATCCTTTTCCTTGAGTGAAATTTGCTGTCTTCTTTGCCCTTTTCCCGATCTTCATGACTTTGCATTTGGCGGGATTAAATTTGAGGAGCCAGTTGCTGGACCAGGTGTCCAGTCTGTCCTGGTCTCTTTGTAGTTCTGTCTGATCTTCAGCCGATTTAATTCTCATTAACTTCACATAATCTGCAAACAGGGATACTTGAGAGTCTATTCCTTCCGTCACCAAAAATAATACTGGTCCTAGGACTGACCCCTGTGGAACCTCGCTAGTCACAGGTAACCACTCTGAGACCTCATCACGTACTATGACTCGTTGTTGCCTCCCTGTCAGACATTCTCTGATCCATTTCAGTGCCTTTCCTGTTATGTGTGCCTGATCCTCTAGCTTCTGCACTAATCTCTTGTGAGGAACTGTGTCAAAGATTTTCTTGCAGTCCAAGAAAATGCAATCTACCCACCCCTCTCTCTCATGTCTTACTTCCGTTGCCTTGTCATAAAACTCCAGTAGTAGATTTGTGACACAAGATTTACCTTCAATGAATCCGTGCTGGGTGTCGTTTATAAGCTTGTTCCGTTCTAGGTGCTAAATCATTCTCGTCCTGATAATCTTCTCCATGACTTTGCATACTATACACATCAGTGACACTGGTCTATAGTTTAGTTCCTCGTGTCTGTCTCCTTTCTTAAAAATGGGGACTACATTTGCCGTCTTCCATACCTCAGGTAGTTGCCCAGTTTCAATGGATGTTTTGAAAATTGTTAGTGTCACACACAGCATCTCTGCTCCCTCTCTAAGGACCCATGGAGAAATGTTTTTCGGCCCCACTGCCTTCGAGGTATCAAGGTCACTTAGCTTCTTAACCTCCTCCTTGGTTGTGTATATTTCATCCAACACTTGTAAAAGTAGGCCTTAGACAAGGATGTGTGATGTCACCGTGGTTGTTTAATATATTTATAGATGGGGTTGTAAGAGAAGTAAATGCGAGGGTCTTGGCAAGAGGCGTGGAGTTAAAAGATAAAGAATCACACACAAAGTGGGAGTTGTCACAGCTGCTCTTTGCTGATGACACTGTGCTTTTGGGAGATTCTGAAGAGAAGCTGCAGAGATTGGTGGATGAATTTGGTAGGGTGTGCAAAAGAAGAAAATTAAAGGCGAATACAGGAAAGAGTAAGGTTATGAGGATAACAAAAAGATTAGGTGATGAAAGATTGAATATCAGATTGGAGGGAGAGAGTATGGAGGAGGTGAACGTATTCAGATATTTGGGAGTGGACGTGTCAGCGGATGGGTCTATGAAAGATGAGGTGAATCATAGAATTGATGAGGGAAAAAGAGTGAGTGGTGCACTTAGGAGTCTGTGGAGACAAACAACTTTGTCCTTAGAGGCAAAGAGGGGAATGTATGAGAGTATAGTTTTACCAACGCTCTTATATGGGTGTGAAGCGTGGGTGATGAATGTTGCAGCGAGGAGAAGGCTGGAGGCAGTGGAGATGTCATGTCTGAGGGCAATGTGTGGTGTGAATATAATGCAGAGAATTCGTAGTTTGGAAGTTAGGAGGAGGTGCGGGATTACCAAAACTGTTGTCCAGAGGGCTGAGGAAGGGTTGTTGAGGTGGTTCGGACATGTAGAGAGAATGGAGCGAAACAGAATGACTTCAAGAGTGTATCAGTCTGTAGTGGAAGGAAGGCGGGGTAGGAAGGGTTGGAGGGAGGGGGTAAAGGAGGTTTTGTGTGCGAGGGGCTTGGACTTCCAGCAGGCATGCATGAGCGTGTTTGATAGGAGTGAATGGAGACAAATGGTTTTTAATACTTGACGTGCTGTTGGAGTGTGAGCAAAGTAACATTTATGAAGGGATTCAGGGAAACCGGCAGGCCGGACTTGAGTCCTGGAGATGGGAAGTACAGTGCCTGCACTCTGAAGGAGGGGTGTTAATGTTGCAGTTTAAAAACTGTAGTGTAAAGCACCCTTCTGGCAAGACAGTGATGGAGTGAATGATGGTGAAAGTTTTTCTTTTTCGGGCCACCCTGCCTTGGTGGGAATCGGCCAGTGTGATAATAAAAAAAAATAATAATAACTTGTTGATATACCCCATGTTGGTGTACCCCTCTGTTCTGACTTCCCGTAGTACTTTCTGTTTCCACTGTAAATATTTCCTTAGATTTCATGTTGAGCTCCTCACATACTTCTTGGTCGTGTCTTGTGAGCTCCCCATCTTCTTTCCTCAGCCTGATTACCTGATCCTTGACTGTTGTCTTCCTCCTGATGTGGCTATACAACAGCTTCGGGAGAGAGTTGACTTCTGATGCTATGTCGTTCTCGTCCTGTCACTGGGCCTCCCTCCTCATCTGTGCATACTCGTTTCTGGCTCTTCGCCTAATCTTTTTATTTTCCTGGGTCCTTTGTCTTCTGTACTTTTTCCCTTCTCTAGTGCACTTTTTGCCTCCCTACACCTCTGGGTAAACCAAGAGCTCGTTCTGGTCTTCCCATTATTTCTGTTGCCCTTGGAAACAAACCTTCCCTCTGCCTCCTTGCATTTTGTTGTTACGTAGTCCATCATTTCGTTTACTGATTTTCCTTCTCATTATCTTTCCCAATGAACCTCCTGCAGGAAGTTCCTCATACCTGTGTAGTCCTCTCCTCTTGTGGTTTAGCTTTTCCCATCCTACTCCTGTTACCCTCTCCTCTTGTAACTCTATGTATTCTAAGCTCAGAACCACGTGATAACTAGCTTCAAGGGGCCTTTCATATGTGATGTCCTCAATGTCCGAGCTACTCAGGGTAAACACGAGATCCAGTCTTGCTAGTGCATCCTCCTCTCCCTCTCTGGTGGTGTCCCTAACATGTTGATGCATGAGGCTTTCCAGTACCATTCCATCATCTTGGCTCTCCATGTTTTTGGACCCCCTTGTGGCTTCAGGTTTTCCCAATCTCCTTTTGATTGAAATCACCCATAACTAGTAAGCTTGCTCTACCCGTGTGAGCTCTTCTGGCCACCTCAGCTAGTGTGTCCACCATTGCTCTGGACTGAATTATGCGTACCATATAGTCCCTTTCACCAATTTCGCCCATTCCTTCCATTTCCTTAAATCCCTCTATCTTTCCTCAGGATGTGATATCCGGGTGGGAAGACTGCATCTGTTATCATCCCATTGAATTTCATTTCTTTGGCTTCTATGATGTCTGGGGACGTCTCCTTGATTCTTTCATGCTGCTACTCATATTTGTTACTCCATTCACATTTGTATACCAAACCTTCAACTTCTTTTCTAAAACTGTGGTCTGGGTAGAACATTGGGGTTCGAGAAGTGGGAGATCTGGCGTAAAACTATGGGGGTTGCTGTCGGGGTGGAGTTTGTGTCTCAGTCTTCAACTTCTCGGTTTTTTAAACCATTTCTCACATCTGTCAGACACTGCAACATCATGGGATCTTGATACAAAGATTTCTTCAACCTTGCCCAACCTTTGGACGAAGATCTACTTCGATTAGTGGATGGTACCAATATGACCCCGACTCCTCCTGCTTCGCCTCACCTGACTACAGTATATAAGCCACGTCTACGGACCTATGCTGCACTTTCTACAAGATTGTTGGACTGAACACACCGACTTCAGGCTGAGGGACTGGTCACCTCAAACTCCTCCTCTCCTTACACCCTTCTAATTTGCATTGGACTGATGAAGCCACTGTGTGGCGAAACGTTTCCTCAACAAAGATTCCCATATGTTGCAAAAGTGTTTAGATGACTGGAGCATGAACGCACTTTCCTGAGATGTGGTGATTCAGATGTGTCTGGCGTGAAACTAATTTCTATTTCTTAACTTGTGAAAGAGAATATAAATGATGGAATTTTCCTACATTCTTAAAAATAAATTTATAAGATAGAGGTTCACAGAGTTTATCAGATTAAAAGTTATTTTACCCAGGATGACCCAATGTTTTGTTAGTTATAATATTGATTATGAAGCATTTTTTCGTTTTAATTTAGGACTGTGACTTTTCCCAGAAACCAAAGGTTTTCCTTAATGCCAAATTGTATATATTATTAGACCTTACCTAATATACATAAAAGAACGAAAAATTGAGATTTCGACTAACAGAAAAAGAGAAAGAGAGAGAGAGAGATAGAGAGTAAAAGATATCTCTAACACGGGAATTCAGGAGGCGGTGAAAGGGTATAACGCCCTGTCATCCCCTGATAGAGTCACATTTGAGTGAAGAAGTATTAGCAATCTAAAAGGTGAAATCTGTAGTGTTAAAATTGAGACGAGAGGATTGTCCTCTTTTGGTGACACCTGCAAAAATAGATCTAGTTCAGTAGGAAATAAACATCCAGACTTTCCCAGTAAAGACAGAAGAGACTGAAAAAATTTATTTTTTTAACTATGTATATAGCATGAGATTTCAAGAAACTCAAAGAAACGTGAGAAGAATATAATAATAATGATAATAATAATAATAATAATAATAATAATGGAAACGAGAGGAGAAAAAAAATGGAAAAAGAGTTGGAAAGAAGAGTGAATGAGACAGGAGCTTACCGGAAACGGGTTTTACCCTACGCCGGAAGTAGCAGGTGTCGCACACACCGGAAGTCAGTGGCTGGTGAATTTCAATAGGCTCATGAGACTGGGCATCGACTTTTGTGTGAGATTTGTATGACGAGAGTCCCAGAGGGATGACGAAGGTGTGGGAAAGACAGCAGGAACAGGCGGGAAAGAGAGAAAGGATAGAGAAGGTATGGTAAAGAGGGAGATTGAGGAAGGCTTATAAAGATAGGGGAATAGAAAGGTCCTTAAAATTACGAGATTTGAGAGAGAATATTGTGATTGTAAATAAATACCTAAGAGAAATTGTCGGATTAAGACAATATAATATGTTATTTTTAGGAAGGATAAACCAATATAACCCAATACTGTATTTTTATTCGTTCTATGCCGCAACATTTGGTACGTTACCCTGTAAATGGATACCTTATGTTTTGCTATCTGACAATGCATTATATTATGTATTTACACTAGGATGTGACCATCCTGACAAAGACAAAGAATAGTGTTAAAAGGGTAATATTGGAAAGACAGTAAGTAAATTAAATAAGTAGGATTATTAAGCCAGTATTAGCAAATTGTGTAATACATTCACCTTTGAATAAAAATTATTTAATTAAGGAGTTTGATTAAACATTTTATCATTTTTTGTCTTTCCCTGAATCAACGAGAGGTCTTGTCCATGACGAACCAAAGTGCCATGACAAACAAAAAGGTCCTTGATGAAAAATATCTACGTCTTTCTTACTTATTGCAGGAATGAAGAGCATAAGTTAACCAGTTTATAGTAACAAGACGAATGACAGTACTATGAAGAATAAGATTACCTGTGATTATGGTACACAATAAAACTTTAGTGCTAGCAACAAAAATAAAATTGCCTTACTAAATCAGCCAAACTTTGACGATCTTCATTGACTGAATACGTTAAAAACTCTCCAATGACTGAACACGTTAAAAAATCATTGTCTGAGCGTCGAATAAAAACATCAGGCAAAAAAATATACACTTGGCCCCCCCCCCCCCCCCCCCCCCAAAAAAAAATGCTACTGGCTTTGGCGGAATAATTACTGCTGAGGACCTATAGACGAATGTGTAAGTTTAACTGTAGGTGAAGGTGCGAGGCGCACTTCAAGTGGAAGTATAAGATGAAACACTGGTCAAGGTGCGAGGTGCATTAACAGTGGAAGCATAAGATGAAACATTGGTCAAGGTGTGAGGTGCACTAACAGTGGAAGTACAAGATGAAACATTGGTCAAGGTGCGAGGTGCATTAACAGTGGAAGTATAAGATGAAACATTGGTCAAGGTGCGAGGTGCATTAACAGTGGAAGCATAAGATGAAACATTGGTCAAGGTGCGAGGTGCATTAACAGTGGAAGTATAAGATGAAACATTGGTCAAGGTGCGAGGTGCATTAACAGTGGAAGTATAAGATGAAACATTGGTCAAGGTGCGAGGTGCATTAACAGTGGAAGCATAAGATGAAACATTGGTCAAGGTGCGAGGTGCATTAACAGTGGAAGTATAAGATGAAACATTGGTCAAGGTGCGAGGTGCATTAACAGTGGAAGTATAAGATGAAACATTGGTCAAGGTGCGAGGTGCATTAACAGTGGAAGTATAAGATGAAACATTGGTCAAGGTGCGAGGTGCATTAACAGTGGAAGTATAAGATGAAACATTGGTCAAGGTGCGAGGTGCATTAACAGTGGAAGTATAAGATGAAACATTGGTCAAGGTGCGAGGTGCATTAACAGTGGAAGCATAAGATGAAACATTGGTCAAGGTGCGAGGTGCATTAACAGTGGAAGTATAAGATGAAACATTGGTCAAGGTGCGAGGTGCATTAACAGTGGAAGTATAAGATGAAACATTGGTCAAGGTGTGAGGTGCGTTAACAGTGGAAGTATAAGATGAAACATTGGTCAAGGTGCGAGGTGCATTAACAGTGGAAGTATAAGATGAAACATTGGTCAAGGTGCGAGGTGCATTAACAGTGGAAGTATAAGATGAAACATTGGTCAAGGTGTGAGGTGCGTTAACAGTGGAAGTACAAGATGAAACAATGGTCAAGGTGCAAACTTAATCGTGTGGACTGTGTTTTAACAGCAACCTTCAATCATCAATCAAAAATGCTAAGAAATAAAGGTCGTCTGTGGAAGCACTACCATTGGCTTCCATTGCTACCACTAGGAAGCTTCCTAAGCACATGGAAAGATTCTGGCTTCAGTTTACAACAAAAGTTTAATTCAAGATGCCTTGAGAGAATATCTTAAGAAGATATTAACTAATCAACAATGGGAAACTTTCCTTAGTGGAGTGTTGCTTTAAGTGGACCTACTCCGGCTTTAGCAATGAAAGACAGAAGCTTCACAACAATCAAGAACACTAGTCAAGTACCTGTTAAGGAGGCTGACTTACGTGTTATTCCTCAGGTTTTCCACGACGTTAAACAAGGATTGCAACGTGTTGTTGTGTTTTCAAACGACAGATATTTTTGTGACATTCATTTTTACAAGTTTCTTCCTGAAAAGGAACTAGCTGAATTATTGATGAGAAAGTCGGCATCAGATATCTCAATCCATACTCTTTTAGAAAAGATAGGTCCTGCCACAGGTGTCCTTTCCTGCTAGCCATTTTCTCACAGGATCGGAAGTGACCAGCAAGACAGGCACCAAAGTATCATCGCTCAAGGTACAAACAGAAAAATTTCTACACAACTTTGGTTGGCGTCTACCTCCAAGTACTCAATCCTTTAAAAGCTTGTGAAGGTTCAAGAACCAGGTTCAATGTGCAAGACATTTGGAGCACTTCAGTTTGAATTGATGACTAAAGCTAGTGTACCAAACGTGCAAAGACTGCCTTCCACAATTGTACAAATGCTCAACAGTGTTGAACATGGAAGAATCATTAACTCCAACGGATTTTGGAAGGACAATGAGTGGTGATGATGCATCACTCACGCCAGACCCTTGCGTTAGTGACCTACCTGAAGATGTGAGTCTTACTTGCACTTGCAAAACCATTGTTTGTTATACACCATTTTGCAAATGTAAAAAAGTGTTATGACAATCAAGGACATGTATAAAATACTGAAAATGAACATTAAATTCTGTGCTTAATTTGTAATATTTTTTAATGTACCGTAATAAAATGTTCGTATTTCAGTACATTGTCTTAGGGGCCCGGTAGCCTGGTGGCTAAAGCTCCCGCTTCACACACGGAGGGCCCGGGTTCGATTCCCTGCGGGTGGAAACGTTTTGACGCGTTTCCTTACACCTATTGTCTTGTTCACCTAGCAGCAAATAGGTACCTGGGTGTTAGTCGACTGGTGTGGGTCGCATCCTGGGGGACAAGATTGAGGACCCCAATGGAAATAAGTTATACATAAAAATCCGAACGAAATCTTATCTTATCTTTGTCTTCTCTTCACATCTTTTATGCCTATTTTATTTTGTTTCTTCCATATATATTCCCAAGTAAAGGTCTCAGAATACAAATAGTCTTATCTTAAAGGAAATTTTATGGCGAATGTGAAAACCACGTCAGATTTGGTATAGTTACAAATAAAAGTACAAAAAATAACAAAATGGCGTCTAATAAACCTTATATCCGGGTTGCTACATGTTTATCCCCTAGATTTTGTTTACCCTTCCTTTAGGTATGTCCTAACAGTATACGAAGAAAAACTCGTCCACCTTAAAATTCCTACAGGTCTTATGGCCTGGGTCTGTATTATTAGGAACACGTGCCATTTGTAAATACAAAATGTAATGTTGGTGTAGAGGTTCATTCATGCACATTTATGCATATACAAGCTTACGAAAATTTTGCATAACATCATACTCAATTACAAACATTCATCAAATTAACTCAAAAACAGATCAGCCCTGAATGCCTCCAGCTGACGTATATACTGAATGAAGATATTCTTGATTGCTTAGGCACTCTCACATATGTCAATACACAAGCTCCCACACATGGCTGCACTGTTTGTTAATCGAAAATGATGTAGATGAAATAAAATATTAGAGAGATCTAGGTGCCAACGGCCATACAGTATGTAGTTTTGAACACATTGTGGAAGTGAATGGGAAGGGAGGCTTGAAAAACTGATTGAAGAAGAGGAAACAATGTTAGAATGTAAGAACTCGTGAATGCAGTATACTGGGAAAGGGAAAGGGACGGAACATTAGAAAATACTATGTTGAAATACTTAACTGGAGTGTACCGTGAGGCAGAGAACTTAACACGTAGAAAAGACAATTTTAATAACAGAGGCAGTAATACAATGAACGATACTTAGAGGAAAAACAAAAACGTTAGATCCTGGAAAATTTTCAGGAAAATAAGAATAGAAGAAAAAAGTGAAGCCAGCAGGAGAGCCAGAAACGAATATGCACTAGCGAAAAAAAGATGTGTTAAAATCTGAGAATATCAAGCTATCAAATACGAAATGTTTCACAACCACAGTAAAAAAAGACAACGGTAACAGAATAGGTATTAAGACTGAAAAAGAAAAAAGAAAAAAGAAATTGAAACAAGGAAGTCTGTGAGCATCAGAGCAGACCAGTTTAAGCCATGCTTTCAGAGCAAACAAATAAGCATCAAAGAAAAATTTCACACTAACAGGTACCGTACATCATACACACAACAAGGCAAGAGGAGAAACCTGCAAGAATTCATTGAATATGGAGCAATTGCCAGGGAACTGGAAGAGATCATAGTAATCACAATATTTATGAACCTAGACAAACAGAAGCATTAAACTACAGGAAAAAATCATTGTCATACTACTGATGGTAATTGAGAATTATATATACCCGAATGAAATACCTTTAAGTGGTTGCTCCAATTTTGTTTCCCCAGCTTCTCGATTTCATTTTGATTATAACTAAAAGCTATCCTCATCCGATCTGATTCAAATTTTTAACGTTAGCATACAGTAACGAGGACAGATTCTAGGGACAACTGGCGAGTGCAGATGCCTCATGACCAGCTGCATAGCGTCAAACTTTCTAAAAAAAAAAAAAAAAAGTTTCCCCTTCTTCGACGAGGGCGATGAGTGAAAATTAAGCTGGAAGGTGAAGATTTTACCATTTTATGTAAAATTTAGAAATTTTGAATCCCAGGTAATCTTCACCATCAAAATATAAGCCTCTACTTTTTCCTGAATGGCTTCAGTATTTTATGTCTGATGCAACTTGTGGCCAGGATAGTATCCATTCAGTTTAGTTTTATATAGCCAAATTTGTCAATATAATATTTTATTTTTAAACTTAGAAGCGTTGGAATTTTCATTATTTTGAATTATCCTAAAAATACACCTTTTTTTCTTACAGGATTGGAAACAATTTGAAAATAAATACAACTCCAAGAAAGAAAATCGAAACATATTGAATA
>NC_091298.1:25758338-25845838 GCF_038502225.1 Cherax quadricarinatus
TTATCATATACAATCCACAATTTTAATTTACCAGAGAAGCTGATTTTAATATTGTAATTATTAATTTAATGTCAGGTCTAGCTTTTTGTGAGAGGTTGGGAGCGGGCTTCGAAGGAGTGACAGTTCGGCGACCTGCTGTGAATAAGTCCCACTTACCCCACCCAAATTTCTTGCAGGTAATAATTCAGATAATACCCTCTATACCTCCTGCAGGTAACTTGCTCACTAATTCATAAAACCACTCCTACTTCACTATTTCACACATACAGCTGGCAGATGTGCACCTACCCATTAGAATTTCACTCTTTGCCGTCGTCGAATTATGAGACACCATTTTCAATGCTTGAATCTAAGCAGCAGAAGGATTAGGTTTTATATCATTGGTCAGAGAGGACCTATGCATGTCAATTGTTTCAAGATTCTTGCCTTAGTTATCGTAAACCAGCAATGAAAATTTAAAGCCTGTCAGATTAAGTTTTCGAGAAGTTGGTGAAAGAAATGACATTCAGGCAGCCATTTCAAGGTCGCTACTTGATATAAATAATAAAACCAACGAATAAAAAAGCGTACAGCTGAATCCAGCTTCATCCGTTTCCCTGTTTGTATACTCAATACCACAGCTCATCGAAGGCTTTTCGATGAGCTGTGGGCTCATAGCCGGTAAAAAAAGGTAACTTTAACCTAACCCAGTAAAAAAAACTGTGTTAATTAAAGAGAGAGAGAGAGAGAGAGAGAGAGAGAGAGAGAGAGAGAGAGAGAGAGAGAGCAACATGCAGACCCCATCAACTTCCTAATGGAAAATATTGACTCCCTTCTGCTACAACACAACTGTCAACATATCATAATTGTTGGTGACCTCAACCAGCACCTTATACAGAGGGACTTTGATGCCCTTCTTGCAGTGTTCGACATGAGAAACTTTGCTGATTTCCCTACTCACATCTCTGGCTCCTCCCTTGACCCAGTAGTGAGTGATCTGGCAGAAGGCATAGTCACTTGTCAACCCCTTGGCTATGTTGGATCGTCTGACCACAAGGCTGTTTTTACGACACTTAAGATTCCTACAGAACGAGGTGAGGAGTCCACACGCACAACCTGGCTATGGGAAAGAGGTAATTGGCCAGCCCTTTGATCTGAGTTCGCCACCACCGATTGGAATGCTCTTCTCCAAGGGGATGTTGACAGCCAAGTGAAAGCCTTCACTGGACACATCCTTAATCTACAACAAGAACACATTCCTCACCGGCAATATGTGACGAAGCCTACAGATCAGCCTTGGTTTGGCTTTCGTTGTAGAGAGGCTGCTACTGCTAAGTACAAAACATGGCGAAGGTATAAGAGACATCCTACCACCTATATCAGGAACTTGCACAGGCAAGCCTGTAGGCATATGGGTGACGTTCAAAAGTGGGCCATTGCTAAATGGGAGGTGGACACTAGAAGAAAGCTAGCATCAGGTTGAGTAGGCTCCAAAACCTGGTGGTCCCTGGTCAAGGACAGACAAGGTTATCTGCCTGATGAACTCATTCCACCTCTAAATCGACAGGATGGGACCACCTCTACTAGTAGTCAAGAGAAGGCGGACCTCTTTGCTGAACACTTGCTACCAAAATGCAAGTTCCTGATCCAGCAAGGGACCCTCCTTGGCTAGCTGCAAGAACTGTCAAAACTGTCAGTGGTGACAATAAGGTAGGAGGTGCATTTCCTTCTTAAATCGCTTGACCAAGAAAAGGCTGTGGGCCCAGACAAGTTGAGCCCAAGATTGCTGAGATGATGTGCAGACCAGCTAGCAGCACCTCTAACTCGCATCTTTCAGCACTGCCTAGTACAGTGTAAATGGCCCTCTCTATGTAAAGAGGCAAATGTAGTCCCTGTTCACAAAAAGAAGAGCAGAGCAGAAATCAGCAACTACAGACCAGTGTCACTTCTCTCAATCACTGGTAAGATCCTTGAGACAATAATCTCAAGACAACTGGCAGAGTTTTTTGATTACCACTCACTACTTTGTGATCGTCAATATGGCTTCAGGAAAGGTTACTCTGCTGCTGATCTGTTGTTAAACCTCTCCACTAAGTGGCACCAGTCACTGGATGAATCCAAAGTCAGCTGTGTAGTAGCACTGGACTTTGCTGGCGCTTTCGACCGGGTGTGGCACCAGGGCCTCTTAGCAAAACTTCAAGCACTGGGAATTGCAGGCTCTACGCTATGTCTCCTCAGTGATTACCTTCATGGTAGATCTCTAAGTGTAGTTCTCAATGGAACGGAATCAGCAAGACATCCTATTGGGGCAAGTGTTCCACAAGGAAGCGTGCTGGGACCATTGTTATGGAATGTCTACTTCAACGACCTTCTTCATCTCATCCCAGAATCACATGCATATGCAGACGACTGCACACTGACATTCACTTATCCAAGAGAAGAAATGCCAGCTGCTCTAAGCTACATCAATCACCAGCTGAGAGCTATATCAGCTTGGGGAAATAGATGGCAAGTAACATTTGCACCTGAGAAAACGGAAATGATGATCGTCTCTAGGCACCATGATGGTAATGCTGGTGCAGTAGTAAGGATGAATGGGAGGGTGTTGGCACCTGGAGAAGTTGATATCCTTGGGGTGAAATTTGACTCCAAACTAACCATGAAGAACCATGTAAATCTTGCAAACGAGGCAGCCAGGAAGCTTGCAGCACTTCTCCGTATCTCGCATCTACTTGACAGTAGGGGTTGCAAGATTCTGAACGAGGCACAAGTACGCTCGCACCTTGAGTATGCTCCACTTTCTTGGTTTGCCTGCCCCCCCCCTTCTCATCTGCGACTGCTTGACAGTAGAGAACAGAGCAAGACGTCTTATCTCTCGCCTGGACCCATCCTGGATAGATCTGTCATTTCAGCAGAGCCTTCAACATAGGAGGGATGTGGGTGGCCTTACTGTTATGTACAAGGCCAATATTGTCAAAGTACCACACTTGGATCTACTTCGAGGACAGCGTGAAACAAGCTTTTATGCCACAAGACGGGCAGAAAGCAGCAACTTCACTCTGGCTGTACCCTTCTCCAGAACTTCACTCCATCTGAGATCCTATATACCCAGGATGACTCGAGTATGGAACACATTCGTACAGCATAATGATGTCAACGAGATAAAGTCAGTTGATCAAATGAAAATGCTGGCCCACAGATGGCTCCAACTTCATCCTGTTCCCTACTTGTATGTCTCATAACAATAAAAATGCTTTCAAATGAGCTGATGTAGGTAACAGCTCTTAGCTTGCCAATAAAGTTAGGAATCCTTAACCTGTAAATAGCTTGTCAAAAAAGCTAGGGATCCTTAACATTGTCAAACCCTGTGTAAAAAAAAAAGGAGAGGGAGAGGGGGAGAGGGAGAGGGGGGGACAGAGAGAGAGAGAGAGAGAGAGAGAGAGAGAGAGAGAGATTACTAAATGGGAGGTGAGCACAAAAAGAAAGCTAGGATCAGGTAGAGTAGGCTCCAAAACCTGGTGGTCCCTGGTCAAGGACAGACAAGGTTATCTGCCTGATGAGCTCATTCTGCCTCTAAATCGACAGGATGGGACCACCTCTACTAGTAATCAAGAGAAAGCGGACCTCTTTGCAGAACACTTTGCTACCAAAATTCAAGTTCCTGATCCAGCAAGGGACCCTCCTTGGCTAGCTGTAAGAACTGTGTCAAAACTGTCAGTGGTGACAATAAGGCGTGAGGAGGTGTATTTCCTTCTTAAATCGCTTGACAAGGAAAAAACTGTGGGCCGAGACAAGTTGAGCCCAAGGTTGCTGAGAAGTTGAGCAGGCCAGCTAGCAACACCTCTAACTCGCATCTTTCACCACTGCCCAGTAGTGTAAATGGCCTTCCCTGTGGAAAGAGGCAAATGTAATCCCTGTTCACGAAAAGAAGAGCAGAGCAGAAATCAGCAACTACAGACCAATGTCAATCACTGGCAAGATCCTTGAGACAATAATCTCAAGACGAATGCCAGTTTTTTGACTACCACTCACTACTTTGTGACCGTCAATGTGGCTTCAGGAAAGGTTGCTCTGCTGTTGATCTGTTGTTAAACCTCTCCGCTAAATGGCACCAGTTACTGGATGAATTCAAAGTTAGCTGTGTGGTAGCACTGGACATAGCTGGTGCTTTCGACCGGGTGTGGCACCATGGCCTCTTAGAAAAACTGCAAGCACTGTGTATTGAAGGCTTTACGCTGTCTCTTCAGTGATTACCTTAATGGTAGATTTCTAAGGGCAGTTCTCAATGGAACGGAATCAGCAAGACATCCTACTGGGGCAAGTGTTCCACAAAGAAGCGTTCTGGGACCATTGTTATGGAATGTCTACTTCAATGACCTTCATCTCATCCCAGAATCCCATGCATATGCAGACGACTGTACAGTGACATTCACTTATCCAAGAGAAGAAATGCCAGCTGCTCTAAGCTACATCAATCACCAGCTAAGAGCTATGTCGGCTTGGGGAAATAGATGGCAAGTAAATTTGCACCTCAGAAAATACAAATGATGATGGTCTCTAGGTAACATAATGGTAATGCCGGTGCAGTAGTAAGGATGAATGGGAGGGTGTTGGCACCTGGGGAAGGAGTTGATATTCTCTGCGACTGCTTGACAGAGGGGACAACAGAGCAAGACGTCTCTTCTCTCGCCTGGACCAATCCTGGATAGATAGGTCATTTCAGTAGAGCCTTCAACACAGGAGGGATGTGGGTGGCCTTACTGTTATGTACAAGGCCAATATTGTCAAAGTACCACACTTGGATCCATTTCCAGGACAGCGTGAAGCAAGCTTCTATACCACAAGACGGGCAGAAAGCAGCAACTTCACCCTGGCTGTACCCTTCTTCAGAACATCACTTCATCTGAGATCATTTATCCCCAGAATGAATCTAATCTGGAACACATTCGTACAGCATTATGTCAACCAGATAAAGTCAGTTGATCAGATGAAAATGCTCGCCAACAGATGGCTCCAACTTTATCCTGTTGCCTACTTGTATGTCTCATGACAATAAAAAAAAGGGTTTCAAATGAGTTGATGTAGGTAACAGCTCCTAGCTTGTCAATAAAGTTAGGAATCCTTAACCTGTAAATAGCTTGTCAATAAAGGTAGGGATTCTTAACCTAACCTTGTCAAACCCTGTGTGAATAGAGAGAGAGAGAGAGAGAGAGAGAGAGAGAGAGAGAGAGAGAGAGAGAGAGAGAGACTGACACACAAATATTTGGATGCATAGTTTCCACTTTCTTCTCAATTACCACTGAATTTATTTCTCTCTCTGTTCCAACTACCGAAAACAATTGCTCCATTTATAGGAGCCTTTTCGTGATTCTATATTTAATTTGTGTATGTGTTGAACGCGCCTACTGTTTGTTTTTAGTTTTTGGTCACTCTGGTATTTACTTTTAATTCTATCAATGTGATATATGTGTTTTTCTTTTTTTTTTTTTTTTAAACTGGAGAAATATCTTCCTGAAGCTTATTCCTTTCTGTTTTTTTTTCTTTACAAGACAGTCCTTATTAAAGCAATGTATGGAGACACTAATTTTGTTCGTTACAGCTTTAGCAATATTACTTTTCCTGCGGAAGTACCCAAATAATAACTCATTCTATTGGTGTGTTAATTATATGTAATGATAGCGTAGAAGAGCGAGGGTGCATCTCCACTATGCACAGAAAATCGTACAATGTAACAATTAGGTTTGGTATGCCACACATTTTTTTTTTTTTGGCATTTATCTGAGTAAAAAACACCCGATATTTTTATATGCACAGTTTCATCACGCATAGTTTCTGCTGCGCAACATTTTTCTTTTGTTTTCGACCCTTTGATATCAAGGTTATCAAATATGAGTGTTCCAACCCTGGGGAAGCGTGACGTCCTCTCCCTCTCACCCTTATTCACTCTCTTTTGGCTACAGAAGAGAAAATTTCGTTGCCACCACGGTAATAACATTGTGAAAGTACCAGTCAAGGGAATGGAGAGAGATTATCCAGCATTCAAATGCCGTTTAGGAAAGTTTTACTAATTCGATAAGGCCATAATGAAAAGTTTTAGTACATGCATAAATTTGCCAGTTCATCACAAGCAGTTTTTCAGGTGACATGTTTTTTCAGATGACATGTTTTTTTCAGATGACATTTTTTCAGATGACATGTTTTCCAGATGACATGTTTTCCAGATGACATGTTTTCCAGATGACATGTTTTCCAGATGACATGTTTTCCAGATGACATGTTTTCCAGATGACATGTTTTCCAGATGACAAGTTTCTAGGGAGATGCTGAGACGTCAACTACAAGGCACTGGTAAATCAACTACTAACTACAACATTACCAATAACTGGGCTGTAACATGTTACTCAAACTTTATTTTATCCACTTACTTTTTTTTTCATGGCACCCAATCCGACGTGAGTGACAAGCGTGCAGAAAAAATCCGTTAGTTTGTTTTAGCAATGGAAACATGCTACAAAGGCAAAAAAAAAAATGAAAAAAATAAAGTGCAGATGCTTGTTGATGTCTGCTGGTTGTTGCAACGAGACCACCAGCTGAGGTTTACAGATGACACAGCCAGGCTAAACATTGTTGTGGTATTTATTGCTCATGTTAACATAGTTGACTTTGATATTCATATAAAGGTTTGGTTTTTGCTTTTCACTAGTGTAACACATTTTCTACGTTATGTAAATGTGAATATTGGCGCCTAGGGGTTAGCAACCTGTCTAGTCTAGGGACATTTAAAATATTAAAATAAAAGAATACCAACCTAGGGCCAGTTTCTATTCACAAAACTTTATCTGATCAATAATTTATCAGGAAGAATACATTTACCTTTATATAATTATTAGGAAGGGCAGTTAAAGGCACTTTTATAAAATATAAATCTATTAATAGTAAACTAGCATATACAACATACAACCTACCCACTACATACAAAAATCAACAAGCTCACTAGCACACTGCTGCTAGTGGTCAAAAAACAAACATTTAAAAATTACCTCTCCCCCTCTAGGCAAAAAAAACTACACGAGTACTCTTCCAAAACTTAAACAGGCCTCTCCTCGTACTAGGGCCTTACAGATGTATCAGGAGAGTAAATACATAAATATGAAAGCAACTTATGGAATAAACTTACCAAAATCAACCCCCCTTCCCCTTCCTACTTACACAAAAACCAAACCATGATGTCTTGTTCCTGCCTCCGCTCTTCCCACACCGACTCCCAAACGCAACAAATCTGCTCCTGTCCTGGCTAGTCTTCAGGACTAATACTCATTCGGTTTCAGAACAAATCCCGTAAACTGACATTTGGAGCGTTTTTTATACACACATTTTCTACAATACCCTGCGTAATAATTCGTTGTATATGGGAGCTTTCCATGAATAAGATGGATTCAAACCCTTAATTTCCTCTACACAGTTAAACTATACAAGAAAATGTGATGTGCTAAGCAAACAAAATAAGTTTTCACATCATTAATCAGCATGGGTGATTTAAGACAGCGGACAGTAAATGGCGCACGCTTTCTTTTGAAAGTTAGCTTTTGTTTTATTGTGGGATCAGTTGAGTGTCATAGGGACATTTTTTTTTTTTAGCCATCTTGTGCCAGAGTAAGCACACTGAGTTAGAATGCTACCAATTAGAAACTGCAGCGAACTTTTGTCTTGAAACAGAGAAGAAAAACATTTGGTGTCAGTGCAGTTAACTCGCGTAATACCCAAAATTATTGAACTAATTAGTTGTTGAAATTACTGTTTACGGCATTGTTTTTTTGGTCATGTGTTTTGTACACTTCTTGAATGGCATCTTGCATATCTAAGGCATATGTGCATTCTAGATCCTAAACCTTTGCGATGTCAGTAGTTGAATTTGATCCTCTTTCAACCTCTGATAATTATATACTGCCTTTTCTTCTAAACTATATATGGGACATTAAAATTTCCGACTGTTATGCACGAAGTAGTATGTGTTTTCTCTCACTATTAAATCAAAAGACTTCGAGCAAGCTTCTACCTCTTCCAGGAACATTAATGGTAATTTTCAACACTCAAAAAAACCTTCAATCATACAGTCACACGTTAAAATTCTCTCTTCTACCCTTACGTTCTCATGTAACATCCATCCTAAAAACAAATATCATTCCAGATGATGATCTAACAAAAAAAATCTGCCCTTTATTAATAAAACATTCATTCCATTTTCGCAATTCGACTGGAAATCGAACAGTCTTGAACAGTTCCTGGTTATGGTCGGTCACCTTGTTGCGATTTTGCTTAATGTGCTTAATGTGGTCAGATATTAGATTTTTATAGGTTTATGTAATTTAATTCAACCTAACTCATGGCATCTTAAAAAGAAAATAGCACTTGAAAGTTTACATGACGCCTTCAGGATTCGAGATTTAAAGAAAAAAAAAAACTCAGTAAAATGAGGATATTTCTTGTGTGGTATTAATAAAAATGAAGACTGAATGCATGCGCCAGGCAATGTTCCTCTTTTCATATTACATATAACCGTTAAAATAAACTCTTGCATTCAACACACCAGGTGATCCTGTTCTATTATGCACATAACCATCAATAGCACTACAGTTTTTAACATTACTTTTATTCTAGGTATAAATCATCCAACTTCCATCCCACATATAAAAAAATAAGCTTTCATTCTACATTTAAAGGAATTTAATTTAGAACAAATAAATCGTTTAATTTTGATCCTGCACTTAAGTTCACTAACTCCCATCTTACATATACAAGTTAATCCAACAACTGTAATCCTACAAGCAGCAAGCAATCCTACACTTTCCATCTAATAAACTAATGAATCTTGATAAATATAGCATTTTAAAAGCCCTACATTTCCAGAAGTAATACGGTGAATGGCTCTAACCTACTCAGTCACAAGAAGCTTCCTAAATCTACTCCTGTTTCTAACTAGCAACGATCCTCTTGTCATGTAACTGATATTTACTTGACTTTGGAGAAACAACGATGGCTTTAATACTATCCATCCTACACAACTATTATTACACTCACCGAGAAGCGGTACATCTGTAGGGATCATACAGTGCATAGGTATGAGAGGTAACCAGGTTTGATAAGAAAAAGGCACAGATAAACCGCACATAGGAGAATGAAAATAATGTGCGGGTTTTGTATGGTTCAAATCCCTACGGAGTGCAATTTCCAGAGCAGCCGCAGACTCCTGTAAATTTTATATGCGTCTCTCTTGTACATCCTACCTCACCAGTCTCCTGTACATCCTACCTCACCAGTCTCCTGTACATCCTGCTTTAAAACTTCCATACATCCTACAACACCAGTCTGTTACACACCCTACCACTCCAGTCTCTTGTACATCAACACTGTTCACTTGTGCATACTGCTGTACCGGTCCCTCGTAGATCTTGCAGGATATGGAATAAGAGAGTATTGCGTCTTGCACTCACCCGATGTAAGGGAGAGGAGAAGCAAGACTCAATGAAAAGTTTCGGGCGAGTGTTAAGTAGAAAGTGAGATGCTAGAAGACAAGAGGATGAAGAGGAACAAGAGGAGGGGGCAAGAGGCAGGAGAGGGAAGTGTGAGATAGGAGTGACTTTCGGCGAAGCAGACGTAATAAAGTTACCCGACCCTTAATTAACTGTCACATGTGGAGTATAAATTATCTTGGCGAAAGTCTTCAATTATTATTATTATTATTATTACGAAAAATTGCCTTATGCCATTTAGAATTAGGTTGTTATAAATAGTGGTCAGCAATGTTCAAAATTTGGAGGGAGACTTGAGTGACCTAGATGTGGAAAATTGCATTTATCTGTAACTCATGTACATAACAGTAAATGATAACAAATATAATTATTATTTATCAGAGTTACATAGACAAGTATCCACAAGTTGCTCTAGACCTATTAATTACAAATGAAATATGTATCACCAGGAATGCTGGTAAATATATAATTTTGTGGACTGTATATTAAATTAAAAAATGATTATATATAAACACATTTACATAACAGAAGGAGAATATCTTAAAATCACTCACCAATTTGACTGGAGATTAAGGTGTATCATACTCAGAAAACCTCACTGTCTAAATTTATGAAAATACTGGCCAGAATTGAACATAAACAGATTTATCTGAGGTGCCTGGAGCTGTCTTGTCAAGTCGCCTGATACTCAAATTATGCAGGAATACACATCCAACAATTTCGCCTCCTATTTGAGAGGTGTCAGTCCAATTTTAACCTCTAGAGCACGAAAAATTCTTCCCATTACACTAACGTTTACTTAGCTCATTCAAAACCAAAATGGCGAGTCTCTTCTGCGCAGGCGCAGGCTCAGTTTCCCATTTTCCATAACATAATTTTTATTAAATACAATATAGGCCATCTATTTACCTATAAATTACCGTATTTCCGGAAAATGTATACAGTATTTTCCACAAGTCAGCCGGGCGGAGGTCGTTGCTAAACGACTCAAATTACTACTTCGGCAATGGTGGAGGACCTGAATACATATAGGATCTGGCATCCACATGGCAACATATTACACAAGATTTAATCACGTTTTTACACTTTGCCGTCCTTGTGGAATCCAGAAAGTTTCCCTAATACAATTTAAGGTATCTTGTACCCCACCATGCATTATATTTTTATGGGCATTTAGAACAATTAAATTTGTTAGATGATGAGTTTTGGGCAGTAACATAGGGTGTTTAGCATAATCACCCAATTCAGTTTTTGGTAACCTACCTCTGCACCTAATTACATTGTTCTCTAAATACAGCCCCAATTTCTCTATTATGGAACCTTTCACAATTTTTCTTTCCATCATCAATTTAATTTCATTTCCATAGGTTTCTTCTTGTACCCTCTTTATCCAATATTCAAGAGGATGTGAAAACTTACATGAAATATTCATTTTGTTCAAAAATTTAAACACCAACTTAGTTACATCGATTAGTTTGGGTAAAGAAGAATACATGTTTATATCAATGGCTAAGGAAGGACAAACTATTGGAGCGGTGGCCACAGTAATTTCAACAGGAGCAATATATGCCTTTTGTACAGGCCAATTAGCTTTATTTACCAACCAACTCGGCCCTTTAAACCATGATACAACATTTACAAATTTAGCATAAGGTAAACCTCGAGACAAGAAATCAGATGGATTCTCCTCACCTGGTATATGATTAAATGTTAACATATGATGACCCAAACTATTATACTTCTCTTGCATCTGATTAATTTCAGTGACTCTGTTTTGTACGTACACAATTTTACTGTTTCCATTACGAATCCATTGTAAGGATACCTCATTATCAGACCAAATTACAGTGTCGCTAATATTTATCTCCTGCAAATTATTTCTTATATAATTAGCTAATTTGACACCTACATAAATGGCTGTTAATTCCAACTGAGGAAAGGTACGTGATTTAATTGGAGACACTTTAGCCTTAGACATAACAAGAGAAATAACACTATTACATTGAAGGTAAGCAACTACTCCATATGCCAATTTTGAAGCATCACAAAAAATGTGGAGTACATTTTTCCCACTTGGATTGGCCACTTGGCTTGGGAACTCCAACATTGGAATTTTCTCATAATCACCAATTAATTCATCCCACCTGTTAATGAATTCCTCAGGTAGAATTTCATCCAAAGAGCATTTAAGTTTCCATGCTTCCTGTATTAATAATTTCCCTCTTATAGTGAGGGGTGACACTAAACCTAGTGGATCAAAACATTTGTAAACTTCAGCAAGCAAAACTCTCTTAGTTAATTTACTGGGCATACTGTAATTATTAGGTTTCAACATTAACAAATCTCTCTCAGTATCCCAAGTTAATCCCAATGCATTACTACATTTTGGCACTTCATCTCCAGGGCAATCTTTACTTATTTTGTCCTTTAATTTGGACGAATTACTATTCCATTCTCTCAGAGGCATATTTGCACTTTGCATTATTTTATTAGCCTCTCTATAAGTCATTAACAGTTCCTCTTCAGTTGACATCACACCCAGGAAATTGTCCACATAAAATTGTTTGCTCATTACTATACTCAATGGACTTTCCATTTATCGTCGCTTGAAGTAGGAACGGACTGGATGTAGCACCAAATAATACGCTCCTAAAGCGAAAGGTTTTCAGAGGGCTAAGTGGGTCACTAGGATTCTCAGGCCATAAGAATCGGGTACATTCCCGATCAGCCTCTTAGGAAAGCTTTACTTATGTCAGCCGTAAAGGCATAATGCTTCACCCTGAAATTTAATATCTCCTAATTTTTCCGTCAACGACGGACCTGTCCTCAAACAGTCATTTAAACTAGGCACATTTTTGCTACTCTTGGCACTACAATTAAACACAATCCTCAAAGGAGTGGTCTTAGAATCCTTCTTCACTCCGTGATGTGGCAAATAGTGACCATAAATTCTGGCTTGCTCAGGAGGTACCTCTTCTATAAATTTATTAATTGTTCAGCAATTATATCATTATAGGCAGTTAACAATTCTGGTGTTTTACTCAGTTCGCGGAGCTGAGCCTTTAACTGTCCATATGCCATTCTGTAATTAGTAGGCTATTCTGGATGGTTCAGTCTCCACGGAAGTCGCACCCAGTATTGTCCAGATTCAAATTTTACATCTCTCAGGTATTGTTCCTGAGTAAAAGAATCGTCTGGACTTTCTTCATTTACATTTATTCCAATGCTGTCTAATTCCCACAATTTATGCACTGGCTCAACACCATCCTCTATGGAAGAATTATACTGGGGCACGATTTCATGAGTAAGACACACAGTTACGGTATTTGTAGTTTCCTCTAGTCATGAATTATTATTACGAGGAATCCTACCATACATTACATGGCCTCCTGCAGTCTTCAAAAGGGTGACACCACATTTCTTTACCATACCCTTTACAAAGGAGGCATAATAGTCACTACCTATCAAAATATTTATTGGGCCTACAGAATCATCACTTACACCACAAGGTGCTAAATTTACATTATGTGAGAGTCTTTCTGTAGCTTTATTAAGCCCTACTGTAGATATTTTCTATGTAAGTCTATCTACAATTACTGCATTAACACGTTTTTTCTCATTGCCTAACCTGACAGTTACATAAACAGTGTCATACAATTGAGTCCTTTTATCCGAGAGAAAACCAGATAATTTTAAAGTTGTGGGATCTCCCATCTGTACTTTCATACCATCAAGACATTTACGTTTTATGAAAGTACGCTGGGATCCCTGGTCCAATAATGCATTTACATTTTTTGATTTATGCCTTTTATCATCAATTTTTACCTGTAACACAGGTAAGGTTACTTCAGCAAAACCATCATTATTAACATTAGCAGCAATTTTTACATTAGCTACTGTTGTGTCAGGATTGTCAACATTATCATTATCAACATTATCATATAGACCCTTACACATGACTATATGGTGTCTTCCTTTGTGACATTGATAACAGTTGTTTAATTTGGCATGACAATCCTTTACATTGTGATTACCTAAACACCTGATACATCTGTCAAGTTCCTCCAATCTTTCAACTTTATCATTCCATGAATTGTATGCATTGCAATTCTTAGAAAAATGAGTACCCTTGCAGAAAAGACAATCTCTCTTTTCTTTGACTGGTTTCTTATTAACTGGGCTACTCTTAGGAGGGTACTTATTCTTCTTACCTTGTGGAGAATCATTATTTCTGATTCCTGCTACTTGATATGTAACTATGCAACTATTTTTAGGAAATGAATTTTGATTATTACCATTGGGATAATTTTTCCCTTTGTGAAACTTGACAGATACCTCAGAGTTATTATGTGTTGCATCTTTAAAATGAGTTAGTTGGCTGGTCTGCAACTGCACAATTAATTCTTGTAGACCTAGTCTTATTTCATCCAGTCCAAAATAACCCTTGTGATATTTGTTCGAGAATCATTCAAGTGTTTTACAGCTTAATTTATTCTGTACCATTGCACTCAATAACCAGTCTGATTCCTTCAGATTATATTTATTACTTAAAGTTTTGAGAGTGCTCTCCAGTTTAACTCTAAACTGCTGTAAACCTTTGTAAGTATGATCTGGAGATTTTAAACTAGCAATGATATTCACTAGATCCAACCTACTTTGTTCTGTATTACCATAAGTGACCTTCAACAAGTCAACTGATTCCTTGTAAGAGTCCTCTACATTGGGAAAGGCTTGTATGAGTATGTGAGCATCTCCTCTTACCTGTCCTTTGAGGTAAAATAATATAGTTACACAGGCAAGGCCACTCCTGTCATGCACAACTGCTTTAAAAATTGACCAAAACTCCTCCAAGTTTTCTCCAGGATTAAATACAGGTAAACATAATTCTGGGAGTTTTGGCAAAGACATCTTATTTGTTGGAGCAGACTGATTAACTGCCTGGTTTACACAATTTATTCAAAGCCTGACTTTTACAAGAATCTTTTCTTCTAATTCATAATACTGAAAAATCATGAGATCTACTTCAGTCTCATCTACACAGTTTACTAACAAATCTCCTTCATATTTGTTGTAATATAATTTGTATGAATCATATCTATTCCCCAAAGTAAATTTGTGAATTTAACATCCACCTCCTTCTGTCATTTCACATATAATTATTAAGTAATTAACTAATTAATGACTTCACTAATTACATCCGGTTCGAAGGACCAACGTGCAAATTAAATGTGGAAAATTGCATTTATCTGTATGTAACTCATTATGTACATAACAGTAAATAACAAAGATTATTATTTATCAGAGTTACATAGACAAGTAGGAATTTGGGACACCTAGGTCACAAAAATGTCCTCCTTCGATACCTACCACTGTCTTATCCACAAGTTGCTCTAGACCTATTAATTACAAATGAAATATATATCACCAGGAATGCTGGTAAATATATAATTTTGTGGACTGTATATTAAATTAAAAATTGATTTTATATAAACACATTTACATAACAGGAGAATATCTTAAAAATCACTCACCAATTTGACTGGAGATTAAGGTGTATCATACTCAGAAAACCTCACTGTCTAAATTTATGAAAATACTGGCCAGAATTAAACAGACTTATCTGAGGTTCCTGGAGCTGTCTTGTCCAGTCGCCTGATACTCAAATTATGCAGGAATACACATCCAATCATTTCGCCTCCTATTTGAGAGGTGTCAGCCCAATTTTAACCTCTAGAGCACGAAAAATTCTTCCCATTACACTAACGTTTGCTTAACTCATTCAAAACCAAAATGGCGAGTCTCTTCTGCACAGGCACAGGCTCAGTTTCCCATTTTCCATAACATAATTTTCATTAAATGCAATATAGGCCATCTATTTACCTATAAATTACCGTATTTCCGGAAAATATATACAGTATTTTCCACACTAGACATTGGGGTAAACGAAGGTACAGCCTCACGCATTCTGTTTTATGGAGCAATATTTTCATTAAAAATATGCATTCCAAATGCTAAGAAGCGAATTGACAGCTACTGTTAACATGTGTTGCAGATAGGGAAACCAGTGTATCGATACACAGATGTTTACTTGAGAAATAACTATAAACAACCGCTTGGTGAAGCCAGTCCCAGACGGAATATTAATACCTTTCTAAGAAACATGTTTAAAACATTTGTCTTGTGACTTATACTTTTATAATATAGCTAGCAATTATATATTAAGAATTAGTGATAAAAGTAGAATAAATAATTATTAAGGGAATAAAAAACATGCATATGTTGTAACTATGTGACTTTGTCTAGGCTTATCTTAGCCTAGATGTCTATTTTTAGCCTATCTATATCTTTAGCCTAGCTATTTTTATTTTAATCTACATCCGTAGTATAACCTGTCAGTGTGTATAGTAAAATTATTTCTCATAATTTATCTTTCAACCAGCAACTTACCTTAACTCCGTCCCTCTGTTTCTAGCCTATACCTCATCTAACCTTACGTTTAAGTTCATACTGTTTTCATTAGTTTCTTCGACTTTGTTGTATTATTTTTTTTTTTTGGCAACTGTGTACCCTAATTTGCTTCTGATGATCTAACTTTGCTTTATACCTTGTTTCCTTATACTTGTTATAAAACTGTCTTGCTGTGTCTCTTCCGTTTTCTTTCTTATATCTACTCATGAAAGAGGAAAATATAGTTTAGCACATTTCATGTATTTTTCTTTATTTTTTCGTATATCATTCATGTTCATTGTTATTGTTTCTGGTAAGTGTTTTATCAGTCTTTTGTCCATTACGTGCTTACACTGTCTTAAGATTTTTTTTTGTTAGTATATTATCGAGTTGTGGTATGAATTCGTTGATTAACCATATAATTTTAATAGGGTTCTGCAATGGAAAGGTGCCAGGTTTGTGCTTGATAGCATGTGTACGGGACAGTACAGCCAGAGGTTAAGCTATCTATATTGAGTATAAAAATGTGAGAAAAAAAGAAAGAAAATTCTCGGGCATGAGGATATTTTATCACTATGGAGAGGAAGCTCACTCAAAATGGTTATAACTGTGACCAAAGTTTTTAATGGGGTGGGCAGGAAAGCCAGCCTAAGGATTCTGTCAGATGACCAAAAGTTCGTGTTCCCTGACGAACCTTAAACTCTCAGAAAAAACTTGTGTGTCAACTGCATATCAATTAAATATCCCCAGTGTGTTTGACTGTGATGAGTGACAATGCAACCCAATTAATGTCATCGCAGAGTTCCCTGCAGATCGCCTCTTGAGAGATAGCTACAGAGTTTTAAAAAGGTAGAATTTGCACTCTGGTTGAGTAATACATGTATATCATTTTCTAAATCATTTACATCATGTATAGCATTGTTCGATACTGTCGTCTTATTATTTACCAGTACTGAAATATTATTTTCCTGTACTGAATAAATGAGTATAATGTAGGTGGATATCAGATGACCTAGCAAGGTTTAGTATTTCCTTCTGTGTTTAACTTTTACGAGTGTGTTACCAAGGTTTCAAAGGAATTTCGTATTTTCCCTGCACCAAATTTTAATCCTTACTGCTGTTTGCTTGCTTTATTACAATGTATGATTTGTTGTGTGTTTTCATCAATCCTTCAGCCATGCGTATGAAGGTCCATGGAGATGCGGTCAATTTCCAATCTTTTTTTTTTCACTGGGAGACTAAAAAATCTGAGAGACAACCTACTGCGTCCTATCAGTACCTATCGAAATCAGTACTTTTTAAAATTAAATCTTATATGACTCCTATTGGGTTTCCTGCTCTACCCAACATTATTTTCTCTTCCTTCTGTTATAACTTTTTTAAATCTACAGATTATATTACTTCATTAAATACAAGTATTATATTATTGCTTCATTTTCTTTCTAGTCCCCCCCCCCATTGTTTTTTCCCCTTTACCCTGACTTCAGCTTGCACGAGGATAGTCAGCGTGGAGTTTTGCAGTGACCTTTCCCCTTCATTTCACTGACAGGGAAACAGGTGCAAATAACTGAAGAGAGGGAGATTGAGGAAAAGGACTGAGAAAAAGAAGAGGACTGAGAAGAAAAGAGGATTGGGGAATGAGAGGAGTATTGAGGAAAAATAAAGAATACTGAAGAATACAAGGATTAGTAAAGAAGGAGGCTGAAGAATACGTGCATCGATGAAAAGCTGAGGATAAACGAAAAGGAAGAAGATTGAGGAATAGGACTAAGAGAATCAGTCACGTCAAAAGAGGAAATTACAGACAAGCGAGATCCAGGTTTCCTTCACCGCCTAAGCCAGCACCCGAAGAAAAATTGCGTGGAATGAAGCAACAAGAGAGGACAAAGAAGAAAGAGGGAAAGAATGAGTGCAGGGGAATAAAATACGGCAGAGTAAGAAGTACGAAGGCAAGGAAAAGAAATAGGGAGACTACAAAGAATCAAGTAAAACAAAGAATAGGGAAGAAAGAAAATAAGAGAAAAACAAAATAAATAAGACAGACAGACATAAGAAAGAAATTGGAAGGGCAAAAAATAACAAAGTAAAGAAAACAGAGGAAGGTGAAGAAGGAAATAAGAGTAGGAAGAAAAAAGAAAAGGGGAAAGGAAGAGAGAGGAGGAGAAAGGAAATTCGAGACCCTGTTAAGTTCGTCTGAGACTCTTCAGTCGTGATTGCTATTGGTTTTCAGAGTACAAAGTCCACGTCTTCTTTCCAAGGCTTTAGGACAAAAGTGCCAGGGTGAAGTAGATCCACGATGTATTGCACTCACTTGGATTCTCAATGTGTGGTAAAGTCAAAGGTGCAATAATCATAACATATATATATATATGTCGTGCCGAATATGTAAAACTGGTCAATTAGCAAGAACTCATTTAAAATTAATTCCTTTCTGAAATTTTCTCTTATACGTTTAAATATATATTTTTTTCAATAATGTTGATGTAAAAATTTTTAATTTTGCATCAAAAGAATCTTAGAAAACTTACCTAACCTTATTATAAAAAGAACAATTTATTTTAGCCTAACCCAACTAAATATATTTTAGATTTGTTTACAATAATTTAATATTAAACAAACACAGTGAAATATATTTTTTTCGTTAGGTTCGGTATGATTTTGGCGAAATTATTGCATACACAAATTTTCACTTGTCCTATATGGCAAGATGAGCGTTGCTATTTAAGCCAAGATCGCAAGTTCTGCCTATTCGGCACGACGTATATATATATATATATATATATATATATATATATATATATATATATATATATATATATATATATATATATATATATATATATATATATAATGTGTGTGTGTGTCGTGCCGAATAGGCAGAACTTGCCATCTTGGCTTAAATAGCAACGATCATCTTGCCATACAGGACAAGTGAAAATTTGTGTATGCAATGATTTCACCAAAATCATTCTGAACCTAACGAAAAAAATATATTTGACTGTTTGTTTAGTACTAAATTATTGTAAACGTACTTAAAATATATTTAGTTGGGTTAGGCTAAAATAAATTGTTCTTGTTACAATAAGGCTAGGTAAGTTTTCTAAGATTCTTTTGGAGCAAAATTAAAAAATTTTACATTAACATTACTGAAAAAAATATATCTTTAAACGTATAAGAGAAAATTTTAGAAAGGACTTAATTTTAAATGAGTTCTTGCTAATTGACCAGCTTTACATATTCGGCACGACATATATATATATATATATATATATATATATATATATATAATATAAAATATATATATATATATATAAAATATATTATATATATATATATATATATTATATATATATTATATATATATTATATATATATTATATATATAATATGGTACAAAAGATTTAAGAGATACGTTGTTGATATAAAGGTGGCATATACGGTACATGTTGTTACGTGTGTATCACCGATTATAGGGCGAAAATCTCTTCCATCTCCTCAGAGCTGGGCGTGCGCCCAAAATACAGCAGGCATTACCCCTTTGAACAGCCGCACTGAGCCGCTGGAACAGAAAAGAAAACTAGCTGCCCTGGGATCCCTAGTTACCCTGATGAGTCTTTTTTCCAGCTCCTTAAGGAATTTAGATGCATTCTTTCCCCATGAGCCAAGGGTCTCTGAGCCTATGGGAACAAACATATAATGATGGGCAAGTTCTCCATATTTTCTAGACTTTTGGGACTCCCTGAAGCTGGCAGCTGCCCCTCCTTCCTCCCTGGTGTACTGGAGGTAGGTATCAGCCAAGGTAGATGCACATGTATAGTCCCACACCACCTGCTTCCCATCTGTCCAGGATTGAAGGGTGATACCATCTGGATGCTTCTGGCTGCCATCAGATCTGCATAGCTGGGGTGGCTCCCTTACTGCTGGGCATCCGGCTGTTGTGAGGCTCCTCTTGATAATGTTATTAACCTCATGTCTTGCAATCTTCCCCTCGGATTTACGGCACACAAGACCGTGGTACCCGAATCGGTCTGCTGCTTCACTGCCACAAATACACCTGTGTTCGGCGAGAATAGGGGCGGCAAGTCGAAGGGCAACACCGATGCGGATGGTCTGTTGGTCGAGTCGAGTGCCAAGGCTGGAGCTGGGAACAGCCAACAGAAAATCCCCTGCATGAGGTGCTCTCACTGCCAGGAGGCAGGCTCTATCCTTCACTGACACACACTGAAGCATTGTTGAGGCTATATTTTCCACTATAGGACCATCCCAGTACGATTGTTTGTAGTTGTTGGGGGGAGCAGGTCTGGTTTCAGAGCCCGTTAGATTATCCCAGATCATGGCTCCGTCAATGAACTTTTGGTCCTTGACTCCAATCTTGTCCCCTAAAATCATTGTTACCCTTAATAATTAAAACATCTAGAAAAGGCAATAAGTTATTTGCTTCGAACTCAACAGTAAAGTTTATAGAATCGCCTAAGCTATTTAATTTTACAAGGAAATAGTTTTTATCTACATTCTTAGGCATAAGACACAAAATATCATTAACATATCTAAACCACTTAGCTCTATTAGGAAGGATTGATGTTTCAAAAATTTCCAAGTATTAATTACTAAGAACAGGTGAAAAAGGATTTCCCATTGCCATACCAAACTTCTGGGTATAAAACTCATCATTAGATACAAATTTGCATCAACAATGCAAAGTTTAAAAAGATTAATAATACTAGGAACTGGCAATGGTAAATCGTAATTAACAAGTTCTTCAGATAAGAAACTTAGTAAATCATCAACTGGAACTTTTGTAAACAAGGAAGTAACATCAAAACTAACCATGTTAAAATCATTTAAGTCAGTCAAGGTGCTTAATTTATCCACTAAATCTTTGTTGTTTCTAACATTAAAGTTAGAATTTTTTCCAACAATAGGGCTCAAAATATCAACAAACCACTTAGATAATTTGTATAAAACTGAACCTATGGAGCTAATAATTGGTCTAACTAGATTACCTTCTGTGTGCGTTTTTATTAATCCATACATATAGGGTAAAGATGGAACGAAGGATAAATAGTTAAAGTAGACCAATGAATGTTTGTTCACAATACAGAAATCTCAAAACAATGGAAACTGTGTTTAATAAAATATCTAGGAATGAAAGAGTATTCTTTTGAACTTCTACAGTATATTTAATATTCCTATGTTGTGAATCTAGTCTTTGATCATAAAGTGTTCTTCCTTTTTAAATACGAAAGAAGCGTCATCAACATAAGGTCTGTAAAATGCAGATTTAAATTCAACAGCATAATGATCAAATCAAGTTGTTTCATGAATACAGAGAAAAGCATAAACAAGAGCGGGTCCAAGAGGAGAAGCTATTTATGAAGATATTGGTGATACAACGAGTTCTCCTTTTTAACTCACTATTGCTAATACTTGTCTCTGTTTTCATGAAAGAACTTGTCTTGATCATTATCCTGTTGAATTTAAATCTGTATTTTGCACACCTTACATTAATGACACTTTTTTGCTATTCAGAAACAAACAATATTTTAAGATGTACAAAGACCACCTAAACTTACATCACAAAAGCATTAAATGCCTGGTCTGGTGTGCACAGTACTGCGCATTTTGCTCCAAAGCTCGTAGGCTTAAATTTTCTCCGGCCCGACGTTAAGGATTTTATTCATTTCACTTGTTCTGTGAAATCTACATGTATATATGTGTTTTATGTATGTATGTACCAGGGACCAAAATATTTTCACTTCTCTTGAAATGAAATATTCAGGTCAGTTAGTTTTCCGAATACAATACTGAACACACTACTCACCTGAAAATTTATATATAAACTTGGCTGTAACTAAACATTGAGTCATTTCATTTCTCCCGTCAGACTTCAAATCTTGTCCACTCTTGACTCCAGCCATCAGTTTAAAATTTATATTTCATCGGTGACGAATATCTTTATTGTAATCATAATTCTTAAACAGGTAAAGACTTGAAATTTTTAGTGTACGTGTCACACACATTTGATTATTGCGGCTGTCTGTGTAGGTGGATTTAAATGGATGAGATTATTATTTAAGCAGATAAAAAGAACTTTTAAGATACTCGTGTTTTTGACATATTATTCGTTGAAGCTAAAATGCGTTTTTCTGCTGCAACTGTATTTATCACAGACGTTGTGTTACCATCCTATAATTCATATACTTTCCCTTTGCTTGTCTGGTATTACCCATTTATATATTTTGGAAAATGGCATATATTTCGGCAGATTAGGGTAATGTTTTATGGCCTTTTGAGATGCAGAGGCTTACACCTTGGGAAAACACTGGCTTATGTGGTAAGATTTATAGTGTAAAAATCATTACTTACACAGGGTGAATTATATCCAGAATACTGTAATAATTACCACCACTTGTCTACTATCATAATGACCACCACGACTACTATGAAAATATTACCTGTCCTTATTATACAACTGAAGTGTATTCCCAAGGCTTATTATATTTAGGATGTAATATATACAAGATATAGCTGATTTTAGCTGAAGTATGCTCAGAATTGTAACCAGAATAATGTCATGAAGAAGTTCCTCTAAACTCTTAACACCTGTATCTTCAGCCTTCCTCCAATCTGGCTGTTAGTATCTGATAACAGGAACAAGAGTAGTTTCCTTACAATAAAGCTGTTAATTGGGCTTGGATGTTTCTCTTTAGTTCTGTTTTCTTGCTTCCAAGCAATTGCCTTCAGAGGAAGGTTGGAGTGTTATCTTACGTATGAGAAAATGCAATATAAATGTGTGAGTGTGCCTGGAGGAGGAGAGGAGAGGTGGTGTGCAGTGTTGTGAGTGGCAAGGAATGCTGCGCAGCACACGAAAATGGCGCACACTCGGGTAAATGATGGAATTCAGCAGGACACCAACGTCGAATATAGGTCAAGGAAAGTCTGAAAGTTACTTGTTCAGCAGTTTATGGCTCAACGAGAAAGATCTGTTTGCAGGTGAATTCCTGCATTCTCATTCTCTCTATTGTTCTCTTCATTCTCTGTGTCATATTCTCTCGCTCTCCCCACTCTCACTCCCCCCATTCTCTCTCTCATGCACTTTGGATATGGTAATACAATTGAAACTTATAAACTCACTCACAAAAAGAAAGGAGAAAGATCTAGTAATAGTCATAATTAATGAATTAAAAAAGTCTTGCTATAAGCACATCAAAGTCTGCAACAATAGGAAAAATAAGGTAGCCCACAAAATTCCCCGTACAATTCTGTTGTCAAACCCCTAAATGAAGATGCTTTCCAATGTCGGTCCCAGAATATAAAAGTAGATAAACTTGACAAGTTGTTAAAGAAGGTCAACAATTCTCATACAAGGAACAAACTATATGACGAAGGGCTTAAAATCATAGCCTGTTCACATTCGGAAAAAGGAGGACATGAAGTGACTACATGTGAAGCTTCAATATATTAAAAAAAAGTTCATCATATCTTAGGCAAAATACACGTATGCTCTTATCAAAACATTGAAGGAAACTTATGGCCACGAGTGGCATAGTGTTTCTTTGGCCAATGTCTTGATCAGTGCAGACTTGTCTTCTACTTACAACTTGTCAGTATCACTGTATCAGTTCCATCAAGTTCAAGATATTCAAGCATCGCGATTATTTGAAGTGTAATATAATAAAATTTCACAAAATTAAGTTATGCAACTCCGTGATAAGAGCTTCAGCCCTGATGTTGGAAAGAACTTTTTCCACGAACAGTCTCCCTCCCCATGTGAGGGGAAAGTAGCCACCGTTATCATAGCGAAACTTTTGAAATTGTACAAAATTTCTGGTTGGCTATGTACAAACTGTACTGTTTAAACAGGTAGCATAAGGCCGTATTTCGTGTTTAATGTAAGTTTACTACATATTTAATTTTTTTATTGCCTGGTCATCTGTAGCACTGGGAGCTGAGATTTCTCAAAGAAATAAATATTCATAAAATTTTTAAGAACATGCTAATAGTTTCCAATACCGAATTAAAAATATTTTGTTATTAATATTTTCAGCGAGCATGAAGACGGAAAGGTTTTGTGTCAGTGAACATATTTTATGTACTTGTATCTTCTATGTGACTGTCTCCTAGATCTCTCTATAGCTGCTCTGGCCGTCTATTGCCGCAGCGTCTTTAAACAAGAGTATTGATAATCAATAATATTGTTCGCCCTTCTGTGACGTACTGTGATGTTAGCTCTCGCTTTCTCTCTCCCTTGTGAGCTGAGGAGTGGAGAGATTGCTCTAAGTTTCCCTATCAGCAGGAGTGTAATGGTGTCTTTTACACATTAGAATTAAGTACTCAAAGTCCTCCTCCGTTTGAGTGGTATTGATATTTGTAGATTCCTCTCAATGGCTTAAGTATATTGTAAGTTTAATTGAGACACACTGCCTGTCTGCTGTGTGTGTGTGTGTGTGTGTGTGTGTGTGTGTGTGTGTGTGTGTGTGTGTGTGTGTGTGTGTGTGTGTGTGTGTGTGTGTGTGTGTGTGCGCGCGCGCGCGCGTGTTGTATCTCACTGTTACAAGGTTTATAAAATTTCTAGGAACTTGTCTTTCGTTCTTCTCAAAAAAAGTGTATAGGTACTCATAGAAGTGAGTCTGACGAGGAATTGTTGTAGTAAACAGGGAGGCGTCGAGTGGAATACACAAACACCCACCCAAGCATACACCCCCTCCCCGCTAACACACCCACGCATACAACCCCCTCCCCGCTAACACACCCACGCATACAACCCCCTCCCCGCTAAGACACCCACGCATACACCCCCCTCCCCGCTGACACGCCCACGCATACACCCCCCTCCCCGCTAACACACCCACGCATACACCCCCCTCCCCGCTAACACACCCAAGCCTACACCCCCCTCCCCGCTAACACACCCACGCATACACCCCCTCCCCGCTAACACACCCACGCATATACCCCCCTCCCCCGCTAACACCCACAAACGCATCCACCCCCCTCCCCTAGCTAACACCCACAAACGCATACACCCCCTCAACTCGCTAACACCCACAAATGCATACTCCCCCCTCCCCCGCTAACACCCACAAATGCATACACCCCCTTCCCCCCGCTCACCCCCCCCCACGAATACACCCCCTCTCCCCCCGCTCACACCTACTCACGCATAAACCCCCCCGCTCACACCCACCCACGAATAAACCCCCCTCCCGGCTCACACCCACAAATACACCCCCCTCCCCGCTCACACCCACCCACGAATACACCCCTCTCCCCACGCTCACACCTACACACGCATAAACCCCCCTCCCCGCTCACACCCACCCACAAATACACCCCTCTCCACCCGCTCACACCTACCCACGCATAAACCCCCTTCCCCGCTCACACACCCACGCATACACCTCCTCCACCCACTAACACCCACCCACGAATACACTCGCCTCTCCTCCCACTCACACCCACCCACGAATACACCCCCTCTCCCCCCGCTCACACCTACCCACGCATAAACCCCCTCTCCCACTCACACCCACGCATAAACCCCCTCCCCGCTCACACCCCACCCTCTCCCCCCGCTCACACCTACCCACGCATAAACCCCCTCCCCCGTTCTCACACACCCACGCATACACCCCTTCCCACGCTAACACTCACAAACGCATAAACCCTACTCCCCCCGCTAATACACACCCATGCATACACCCCCCTCCCGCCGCTCACACCCACCCACGAATACACCCCCCTCTCCCGCCACTCACACCCACCCATGTATACACCACCCCCAACGCTCACACCCACCCACGCATACACCCCCTCCCCCGCTAACACACACCCACGCATACAACCCCCTCCCCCCCTCTCAGACACACAGTCTTCTCTACATATTAATTATACTACCTTCCCTTGAGGAAATTTAAAATGGTTGGGCTACCAGCTTCCTGTATATATGTATATATTCCTACAAACTTTGCTCTTGCTGGATAATGTTGGCAGAAAAGTGCATTACATATTTAACTTAGTTCCGCTACGTTTTATTTTCATGGGTTATTATTTAAGGTATTTGCCTAATCACTCAAGTGATCATGCCAGTGAGTAGTAATTTTACTTTCACAATTTCTTCACTATTTTGTTATTAAGTTCAAAGATTGTTCCTATTTGGGATTCCATTTATTGTTGTAGATAATATAACAAGTACAGAAGTATGCACTTGATCAGCCACATCAACCAGGAGCGCACTATTTTTAAGTACGAACTAGTATCCAAAAAACAGATGAAGCCACAAACACAGCTCTATGATTGGCAGTGAAGTGCCACCAGTAACTGGTAGTAATGCAGCAGTTACAGTCTATGCCTTCCAATTCTTGTTTTTCTTTAATATGTCCAAGCTCCTTTTTTTCAGGATGGCATCGAATTTTTTTCTTAATTGCTTGTTTGCTTTCTTACTCCGTGTGTTGGAGAAGGGGTGGTTAGAGTCAATCTTGATATTTATAAGCACACATTATTTTTCTTTAAAAAGTATCGGTCGTTTTTTTTTCACAGATACCGACAGGCATAAAATACTTATGTGTACTTTATACTCTTTCTTTCGATCTTCGTTCTTGTTTCTAAGTCCTTTAGCCAACACAACGTCACTTATATACCTTTCTCATCTCTACCTCGTATTCCCACCTAGATAATACAATTTTTGTAAGAAACACAACTTAATTTTAGGTTCCAAACGGAATGCTGCCAACAATAGTGAAGGAAAGTCATACGGTACAGAACAAGCCACATGGATCCAATGTGTCAAGACACGGCAGCAACACGGAACCATTACTCAAAGGATATAATATACGTGACTTGATTAAGCGCTACACCGAGCGCAACATTGTCTCAACAAAAGCTTGTTCAGCAGTGTCTCAACACTGTCTGCCAACTTCAGCGGTATTAACCCTTCACTTATGGTACTATTACGATTATTATTCAGCCACATGTGATTTAACACTTACTGCTGGATATTATTTACTCACTGCAATGATATTACTATTGATATTACTACTCACTGATAAGATATTATTACTTGATACTCCTACTCACTGCTAGACAATGCTACTTACTGCTAGATATTGTTACCGTTTGATATTGCTACGCATTGCTAGACATTATTACTGTTAGATAGTGTTACTCACTGATCGACACTGTTACTGCTTGATATTGTTACTCACTGCTACACACCGTTACTATTAGACATTTTTACTGTTAAATATTTTTACTCAAAGCTAGACATTGCTACTTATTGCTCGACATAATATAAACATTAATTTTCAGAAACAAAATAATATTACTTACGGAAAAACAGAGTTGTTCACTGTAAAAGTGTCAGAGCAGGACAGTGTAACAATAGGACATTGCTAATCACGGCAAGACAGTGTTACTCATAGTAAAACTGTGTTACAGCCAAAAACAAAAGAGTATTACAGAAAGACTGCGTTATCCTCTACAAGGCAGTGCTACAGCAAGACTGAGATTCACATGAAGACAGTGTTATGGCAAGACAATGAGTTCTTATTAATGAGGTCTTCCTAGTGACCGCTCCAAGGTACGTTACTGTTAGCGGCTGTTAGGTTATGTCTGGATCAAAACATCACACAGGCTACACTGCAAATTTTTACTGGAACTAGGTTTTGTTTTGTGTCGAGCCTTTACCAGGACAACGTTCCATGCCATGGCATAATTAAGCTCTACTCAGAGCTCAGTCATGCCATGTCCCAATACTAGCTCTATGTAGCGAAACTTTCAAATAAAAGCTTTACGCAGACCGAAACGTTGTCCCACTAAAAAAAGTGTTCTTGCGACTTTCTAGAGTTGCATTAAGAGTTGTATAGTTTCCCCTGAATTATTTTGAAGTTTAGATTGAAACGCATATTTTTTTTTTTTTCAATCGTGTCATTGAATTTTTAAATGAACAAGTTTTTTCAATTATTTGCGTTGATTATAAAGGCACATGACGTATTATAATCAGCAATGTAATATGGCTTTGTAAAATTTTGGTTAACGGTTTTTAACCACGTTTGCAGTAATTTACGAAAACAAATTTTTGTTAACGAATTAAATAATACGTTACTGTGTCTAAATCCATTCTAGATGTTCATATCTCTAGATCCAGTTAACAGTGCTGTCACCTTAAAAGCTGTCAGTGTCAACGCTGCTATTATTGACGGGCTACCACTGTTGTCTAGCTATCACTGTTGCTACGCTAACAGTGTTGTCAGGTTAACAGTCGCTATTACTATTGTCGGGCTAACAGTGTTGTCAAGCTATTGTATTCTAGGAGAACACAGCGCCATGGGAATGGGAGCAAATTAGTGTTTAAGGAATGGGAGGATAACTCTCATTCCTTGGGTCAAGAGCCGTTTAACGGCCCCAAGACAAGCCTTTCGAACTGGTAGAGAATTACAGGTCAGTATTTCCTGTCTCCTTTCTAAATAAGAATGGTGGAGCGACAGGCGCTAATATAGTTGTTATTACTTGATCTTACCTTAATGATTTAATTGAGGAAAATTGCATTTATCTGAATGTAACTAATTATGTACATAACAGTAAATGATAAAGATAATTATTATTTATCAATGTTACATAGACAAGTAGGAATTTGGGATACCTAGGTCGCAAAAAATGTCTCCCTTCGATACCTACCACTGTCATAACCACAAGTTGCTCTGGACCTATTAATTAAATGAAATATACATACACCAGGAATACTGGTAAATATATAAATTTGTGGACTGTATATTAAAAATAATAAATGGTTATATATATATATACACAATTACATAAAAGAAGGAAAATATATCTTAATATCACTCACCAATTTGACTGGAGATTAATGTGTATCATACTCAGAAAACCTCACTCTAACTAAATCTATGAAAATAATGCTGGCCAGAATTACACACAAATCTAGAGAGCTTATCTGAGGTTCCTGGAGTTGTTTTGTCCGGTCGTCTGATATCTCAAGTTATGCAGGAATGCACATCCACCAATTTCGCCTCCTATTTGAGAGGTGTCAACACAATTTTAACCTCTAGAGCACGAAAAATGGCGAGTCTCCTGCCCAGACGCAGGCTTTCCGTTTTCTATGACAAATATTATTAAATACAGTATAGGCCATCTATTTACCTATAAATTACCGTATTTCCGGAAAATATATACAGTATTTTCCACTTTAATAAATATTTATATTAATGATTAGAAATATTTACTTTAAGAAATATTAACGTTATTATTCAGAAATACTGAAATTAACATTTATAAATACTGAAATTAACATTTATAAATACTGAAATTAACATTCAGAAATATTAACATTAATATTCGGAAATATTCACATTAATATTCGGAAATATTCACATTAATATTCGGAAATAGTGATGTTACTGATCAGAAATAATAACATTAATGGCAGGAAATATTTACATAAATGTTTCAAGATATTAACATAATGTTCAAAAATATTCAGGCTAATAATGAGATGTACTTACTTTAATGTTAAGAAATGCAATGAATGTTCAGAAATACTATTAAGATATTCGTAAACGTTCAGGAATATTTACGTTAATAGATTTCTGACACTCTTATTTCTCTTCTCTGTAATTTTTTGTTGTATACCAAGGCTCCCAATTAAGCTAACATTTAATATGTTTTTTCAAACCACTCAAAGGATTACATTAATGTGAAATGATAAACCCCAGTGGGTCATCAAGCGCATGAAATGGAGGCTCGACCCAATGTCCACTAAACTCGAGATAGACACGATACCCATTTGTGCTCACTTTTATGACCAAAGAAAAACGTGGTGTGTACTGGGCAGTGAAGTATCATTCTCAACTGCATAAACTGAACTGAAAGTTGTATTAAATAAAAAAAATAATGTAGTTAGGTTTCCTTTGATGATGCATGCTCAAACTCTTGTATTCTCTTTTTAATCTTGCATGTTTTCAAATCTTAAAGATTTTATTGTGCTGTATATCACGTATTCTATGGGTTTTCGTATCATTTATTCTGATTACCTTTGTTTTTCAACTGAACTCTCCTTGTTTGATGGTTCATCGAACCTTGAGTTGACATCAAACTCGATTTACAGTATCATAGGTTTAAAATTACTCCACATCGCTATAGTTTGAATTCAGCTTGTTAGAATTATTGTCAATCGACAGCTCGGCCCGTTCAAGTCAACTGTATCTAAGATATAAATACATTAAACTGTGATTATTTATAATATATATATATATATATATATATATATATATATATATATATATATATATATATATATATATATAGTGGGAATCGGCCAGTGTGATAAAAATAAATATATATATATATATATATATATATATATATATATATATATATATATATATATATATATATATATATATATATATATAAACCTCTGAATATATACCATGCTTGTCTTCACAGTATTTTGATTAGTTTCATAAATTTAAAGCGTATCGACTACCTGCCGATACACCTGGACGCTACCAGTCAATGATACTGTGATATATCCTTCTACAATGATAGGACGATTGCTTAATTAACGCTAAATTTTATCAAGTTCACTAGAGTCATTAAACCGAAATCTCCGGTAGCATACACTGTGATACACACTTCAGGTGTGTGTACCCTTGCTCTAAAGTGCTTTTACAGACTTTTATAAAGTGGAGAATTGTAGTTAATACCTTCCTTAATATAATGATAGTCATGTATCAAAAAAACAAAACAGATAACCAAAGGAAGCTTAGAAATGTACAATAGATTTACTTTGATCACTTCCAAAACACTCATTACGTCACAGAAAGAAAGTGTACTAAAATGTCATGTCGATAATTTAACGTCAGTCTTGTGATTTTTCTTTTTTTAATTTCTGATGTTTTCTTTGAAGGTAAAAGTTTTGTGGTCTGATATCTAGCGCTTTAAAGGTCGTTGGGAATTCTCAGTAAGTGATAACTAAAACAGGAGGTGGAAAGGAAAGAGGAAACTGTTCTTTGTTAGGTTGATGGACACAGTAAAATTCAAGGAAAACCGGAAAGAAACAATACAGATTGAAAGGAAGGGGAAAAAAAATAATTAGTAACTAGATCAAATTAAAGTGCAAGTCGGATGGATATAAATATAAAGAAAGTTTTAAAAACATAAATAGTAAAGAATATTAGATGTATAATAGCAAAAAAGTAGGAAAAGTTGAAGAATATAGGAAAACAAGAAATTTGATTAGTTATAGTTTTAACGTAGAAGCAGAAATCTTAAAAAGAAAAAAAAATCTACACTAGAAAACGAAAATAGAAAGAGGTAAAAAGTATGAATGATGAAGCAGCAGAAAAGAAAGAAGAGGAAGAAGAAAATAAAAACTAAAACCAGAGATAGGAAGAGCGATAAATATAATCATCCATTCTCTGTCTTGATAATACGCTCCCTCCAGGAGAATATATCACGGCGGTCAAACCTGCCAGTGCAGAGGTGGGAGTTATTGTTACTTGACTTGAAGTGCGCGTTCGATGCCATTCCAAGTAGTACGGTGAGTGAGGTTATGACCCAGGAGAGATTTGAGAAAGTCATTGATTATTAAGTGAAACTTTGTACTATCCAGCGATGACATGTGTGCTGGTAAATGGGAGGTTTGACGTTTAACAATTCGATTCAGACACAAATAATGAGTTTGCCTAGTGTCGCTTATCCTTGTCGCACGCGTTCTTGACCTGTTCATTATATGGCTCTGTGGAAAAGAAGTGCAGGACCCATTTGAGAGTTAGGTGTCATGAACAGTCGGCCGTCCCTAAATTTCCTGACAAATCTTACGGCGGCGCGAGGGAGCTACAGGTCCGCTGTGATAAAACCAAAATGCTGACTAAGATATGGGCTCAGAGACTGGACTAGTTATGCTCTTGAGTCACTCGTAGTGGTGACGCCTAAAGTAACGAAGGACAGTATATGGACTATCGTGAAAAGATTAGCAAGTGACTACTCATCAAGCACGAGAAACTTCTGATCTTGCAAGAAACTACACGGATACAAGGAAGATCACTGCAACTCATTACGGTAGTAAATATTATTTCAATAACTTTTATGCATCTAATGCGCACCATTATATGCTAGTATTGATCATGGATTCATTAAGCAGTTCTGCTCCTAACATGGAACACGAGGGATTTTATGTGGTACCTTGAGATTGCCTCTTCTGAAAACCTTCAAATCCTCAATACTCGTATATGGCATTTAGGGGAAGGTTAAGATTGGTTTCAGACTGTAGATGCCATGTTGTTAATTTTATGGAAAAAAATGGAATATTGGTTCTATGCAGTAAGTTGAGACTTCCTCTTCATAGTGACTTTAAACTTTCAACACAGGTGTATTTTACTTCAGAAAATCTGGAATTCGATTTAGCAGGTGCCAGTTTGCTAATTTGATTAAAGAATTGGAATGACGTACTATTTCATCCTCTCAGCTTGTACTCACCTAGTTGTACTCACCTAGTTGAGGTTGCAGGGGTCGAGTCCAAGCTCCTGGCCCCGCCTCTTCACTGGTCGCTACTAGGTCACTCTCCCTGAACCATGAGCTTTATCGTACCTCTGCTTAAAGCTATGTATGGATCCTGACTCCACTACATCGCTTCCCAAAATATTCCACTTCCTGACTACTCTGTGGCTGAAGAAATACTTCCTAACATCCCTTTGATTCATCTGTGTCTTCAACTTCCAACTGTGTCCCCTTGTTACTGTGTCCAGTCTCTGGAACATCCTGTCTTTGTCCACCTTGTCAATTCCTCTCAGTATTTTGTAAGTCGTTATCATGTCCCCCCTATCTCTCCTGTCCTCCAGTGTCGTCAGGTTGATTTCCCTTAACCTCTGCTCATCAGTTATTTGGTTGATGTGCGCTTCAGGAGATGTGCCTGGTGTTATACTCACCCCAAGATCTTTTTCCTTGAGTGATGTTTGTAGTCTCTGACCCCCTAGACTGTACTCCATCTGCGGTCTTCTTTGCCCTTCCCCAATCCTCATGACTTTGCACTTGGTGGGATTGAACTCCAAGAGCTGGACCAGGTGTGTGTGTGTGTGTGTGTGTGTGTGTGTGTGTGTGTGTGTGTGTGTAATAATTGGTTGTGTTAAAAATAATTAAAACGAGCATATAAGCAGAAGCTTCATGACTGGCGAACGATTTATTCATTAACGTCTCTGGCCAAGGCTCATTAATAGGCTTCTTTCAGCTTTTGGAAATTAAATATGGAGGACAACATGCGGACAGTGACACTGATGTCTTCTTAAGTAGTGACTGAATACAGAGTGCAATAATGAAAGTCAAATTGGGATATAACAGTATGAAAATATTAAATTAAAATTGTATAAGGAGTTCTGGGGACGGAACCGGGAGCCATGCAATTTCAATGTTGGGGAAGGTCGCTTGATTCAAGGAATTTCAGCTCCTCTTCCCTTCCTCTGATAGAATGTCATCACCTCTTATTTTTTCTGTACTGTAAAACTGTTACAAGTTTATACACGCTTCCCCACGAACATAATAATTACAGCAATTGGTGCAAACATTAAGCAAAACAAATAGTAAAACAGAACTACTAGCAGTGAAGTCGTTCTGTGCTATGTTTCACCCATGAATTTTTATTTTTATTTTTTCAATCACATCTCAAATTCGAGATAAGAGCAGCTTTAATAGTCATCCAGGGTGTAGGAGTCTGGTGCGTCTAAGTTTGAAAGATTTACTGCAAGTCACCTGCCTGCCCCAGTCAGGTTTCCTTTCTTCTGAAACAGATATAGGAGTTGCTCGAATGAACATAGTTTTTTTTTTTCCTTTGCAAGTTTTACTGCGGACGATTCCAGCATCATGTAGTAACTACAGCGACTTTGATGGTGAATTTCAAGACAAACCCCAACATTTTACAATGATCCAATATCAAAATCAAGGTGGTTTCCATTAAGACAATATGTGACTTTAGGAAATAGTTAAAAACACTCTGATACAGGTATCAGAAGTCTGGTTGCGCTAATAAGTAATCGCTGAGGTATCGGTCCTACGATATCTTTGATTAAAAATCACCTGACTTACCCTGACTAGATCTTTCACCCCCATTTAAAAATGAGATTCGCTACCAGACTAGTACCTAATTGAAACTAAATTTATAAAATTCAGATACAGAAGGCATGAAGATACCGATAATAGGAATGAAAGACAACTGCATACTCTAAGAATGTCTTTATTAGAAATGTTGAGGCCCCAAAGCCATCAATCACTCCAAATGATAAAGGAAAATTAGAGAACACAGTATATATAGTAGAGAAGAAAGGTCGCTGGTGAGGATCAGGTAAAGGCATCAATTCATCTAATAGTCGTGACACGTAGTAGCAAGGGATCAACTTGGAGAAGTATCATATAACTAACGGTAGTTGTGATGGTATACTTTCCAAACCTTTGTTTTATGGTATTGGTAGTAGTAATTTTTTTTTTATATTTTATTGAAAACTCAGGTACAAAATAGTTATGGGTGCATAAAATAATATGTCAACGAGATACCGGGCACTAACTGATTATTATATAAATAAATAATAAAGTCAAAACACAGGAAAATATAAACACTATACAAAAAAACAATGTGACAAAAACAAGCACACAGAATTACACACATACACAAGCAATCACGTATTATACAACGTGATACTTCATCTGGCATATTACTAGGCGTGGCTTCCGCCTGCCAACACACAACGTATCCAAGACTTTATCTAAGAACTCAGGTGCCTTAAAGAGCACAACAATACGTTAATTTGGGCGACTACCACGGTGTTATTATCATGGACTAAGAATAGGCATTACAGTTCAAAGGTGGATCAGGATGACGCTACTATTCACAACAATGAAAATATCTAATATAACAAAACGAAAATACACTGATATTTGACATCTCAATAAAACACAAATGCCAGCAGCTATAAGTGAACTTATACACTGACGAGATGCACACATTGAAAAATACTGCTTCCACATATAGTTCAAGCTCCATCACAGCTTACAGGAAAACGAAAACTTGCATAGATACATATATTATTGAAAAGCACACGGACACGGCATAAAGTATAAACGGAAATAAGAAAAACGTTTCAACTGTGCTAGGAAGCACACCATATACAAAAAGTACACCAATGACTTGCAATTGAGGCATAAATGACGAGAAACATTCCTAAAAGTTGTATATACAAAGCACGTACGATATTTCGTCATCACCGTTACATAGGAGACGCACATAAACTCGGAGAACACAAAACATTCACGCACTTGACAAACACAATTAGACACAGCTGACCAGCCCGTTAGATTACCCACTGAACACTCACAACTATCTCAAATCTCGTAACTCCAAGGCTTTATATTCAGGCGGGAAGTCTCTCTCCCATCTCCCCTCATATACCAACCTATTTCGACATTTTGTCCTATAAATCGTCCCCGCTAAAACCCTAATTCTACTGTTACCATCAACGTGCCTCATAGCCCATGACACGAAAATATAATCGGCCACAACATACGACACCGCACGTTGTACACGCAAGTCAATCCCACCTACATCAAAACTCAACGCCCGGAGTACCGACAAACCTCCCCCCCCCTACCAAACGCAAAACCCTACTGAACCACTCTCGTACCATACCTAAAGTCTCACAGAAATACACAACATGAAAAGCAGATTCCTCCATCCCGCACGCCGGACAACCCCATTCTTCCTCCAAACGCCTATTATACAACACCACCCCAGACGGCAAGATTCCATGTAAAAATTTAAAAACCACTTCCCGTACTTGAGCAGGCAGACGCAACTGTTGAACTCGCCTCCATATATCACCCCACGCATACATGGGATACATTCCTTCAACTCGCACCACGACTACCTCCCTACCTGCCCTTTCTAAGGTACATAATTTTACACAGCGCACGTCCCTCATGTTCAATAATACGCGAAGCATCGCGTCGCACCAAATTAAATTCCTCCCTCTCCACCACCTGCGCAGGTCGTGATACAATTCACTTAACCCACCATGCATCCCACCCAGTCGGAGAAAACGACGCTTCACGTAACATGCCATGACACGAGCCTCTAGAGGAATGAGACCCAACCCTCACTGATGCAGTGGTGTCTCCACCACCGCTCTTGTGAGCCAATCGCATCCTGAACCCCACAAAAATCGATAAACTCTATGCAAAAGACGTTTGACGTCACCCTGCAACAGAGGATACAGTGCAGCAACGTGCCATACTTTGCTATAAAGCAGGACATTAATGACCACCGCCCTCTGATGCAGGGTTAAATGTCGCGGCCGTAGACTGTTTAAGCGCCCCAAGACACTATGTACAACCCTCCCCGAATTGCACGCCCTCATCTGATCGACCTCCCGCACATAATGAATACCACATATAGTGATACGATCAACCACAGTCCACCCCTCTGCGTCCACCCCATCCCCCACCCACTCCCCCAACTCCATAATTTTCGATTTTTCTCTATTAACACACATCCCCGTAGCCTTGCCAAATATGTCAACAAGTCTCCCAACAAAACCCAATTGCTCCCGTGAACGTAATAACACAGTAGTATCATCAACATAACCCACAAGGGTCGGTCGACCACTACTCGGACTCCAGGATGTCTCAATTCCCCGCCCACAAACAGCCCAGTAAAATGGGTCCTGCATACATGCAAAAAACATTTGAGACATGGGGCATCCCTGACGAATGCCCCTGCTCAAGTGTACAAAAACACCTAACTTGCCATTAATTTGTACTTTAAAACCCGCTCCATTGTACAACGAACGGGTCCACATGATGACCTCATTTCCAAAACCCTGCCATCTCATAAATTTCCACAGAACCTCTCTTTCCACACTATCAAAAGCGGCTCGCCAGTCTAAAGCCAAAACACCACCCCCACCCCTCACCCTGCATTCCTCAACAAACTCCCTGATATTCCCATGACCATCATACATTGACCTACCTGGCACACCAAACTGACTCTTATGGATTACCTTATCAAACACTTTCTTAAATCTATTCATCAATATTTTCGCATATAGTTTATAGTCACTACACATCAACGATATGGGACGGTAGTCCTTAATCGCTAACGGCACATCACATTTCCTAACTAAGACCAACACTGCCGTACGCTGAGACAGACCTAACACCCCCCCCCCTCCTTAATTGCATTGAGTAAACGAACCATAAAAGTCCGTATTACCTCCCAATGTTTGATATAAAATTCACAAGGGATGCCATCAATGACTGGAGCCTTCCCCTTACGCATTCCTTGTAGTGCCTCCCACACCTCTGCTTCAGATATAGGCCCACCCATGAGAAGGCGATCATAATCATTTAACTCGCATCGTACTCCTCTCCCCAAATCCTGTATCGCATGCTCACTCACGTCTTTACTTTGCATCTGGATCTTACTCCAAGTATCGACATAAAAACTTATCCCCTCAATTGTTGTTAAGACCTGTCCCTCACTATACCCGTCAACTTCATCCTGCACCACTAAACTCACAATTTCAGTCGCTTTTCGCCTTTGTGTCTGACTTTGTAAGACACAAGCAGACGGCTTGTCACCCCACAAAGCCTCCTCCACCCCACTCGAAATGCGCACCCCCATCGAAAACCTTATTTTTCAATACTTGGATTTGTTCTTTAATAGCATCGATCTCATCCACTGGGTAAACCCCAGATGCCTCTCCCTGTGCATAACATTGTCGTAGATGACCCTCCAGATACCTCTGAAAACCATACTCCAAGCGAGTGGCCTCCTTACACCGATTCACATAAAAATCCTTAATTCGAGGCTTCACAACCTCATCCCACCGTCGTACTAAATCCCACCCCTCCCAGGAGTCTACTCCCATAGACGCCCAGAAGTCCTCGAATAGTTCCCTATCATCCGCACTTTGTAGCATCCGCGTATTCAGTTTCCAGTATCCCTTAAAACGATGTGGGAGACCTCCCCAGTCGAGCTCCACAAAAACTCCCCAGTGGTCGGAGAAAAAGACGTTCAATACACGCACATTGATTACGACCACCCGCCGAGACACATACACCCTATCTAAACATGCCGCATAGCCCCTACGCACAAAAGTATGCTCAATCCCAAAGTCACGTCCTCCGCGTACATCAACCAACCCCAAACCAGACAACAAGTCACCCAAAACAAGCGAACAGAACCCTGCCCCCCTCGGTTCAACATCTTTACGGCGCACCACACAGTTCCAGTCACCACCTACCACTGTAATTTCTGGCAGGGACCTCAAATAATATACCAAGACATCTCTAACAAAAGTATTTTTAATATTAACATCATGTTCAGCCGGCCCATATACCCCTACAAAACCAACCCTTCTACTACCCCAATCCCCCACGACTCGCACCACGCAACCCTCCCCCCCTTCCTCCCAATGTCTCAGCACAAACGGGCTGGTCGCTTTTATCAACACAGCCACTCCACCATTCAGACGTCTGGAGTCACATAAATGTCATAACCATCCATCTCAAACAAACTTCCTACTTTATGGTTATGTTCTTGCAAAAAACACACATCCACTGCAAAAGATTCAACCACTCACGCACCTGCACACACTTTCTGACAGATTTCAAACCATTAACATTAATAGTTACACACCTAACTGTTAAAGGTGGCTTTCCTCTAGGGGCTACCACTCCCTTTTTCTCTTGGCGCCGGCAAGCACCCAAGGCACTTCCCGCACCTTTGGCAATCTCCGTGATATTACCTGCTGTCCTGGACTCGCGCGACCTCCCCCCACCCATGATTTCCGACCACGTCTTCTTCCCTGAACGTTGTCCAGGGGTCAAGACATCATCGGACGGGGTAGCCGCACGCTTCCTAGAAACAGCATCTTCAGACATGTCAGTACTTGGAGTGTTCTTGTGAATTTCTGCCTCAACAGTATAAAAACCTCGAACTCTCCAAATCTCTCACTTTAGCTATCTGATCAGCATCATCTGCACGTAATTTCCCCCCATCAGAACACGGCACAGAAGCAGACTCATGTGATGCTAATAGGTCACTTAACGCAGATACAATGTCGGCTTCCATCTCACCTGCCTCTCTTGCTAGAGGGATTTCACTGTTCACATGTTCCACCTCGTCAAGGGAGGCAGTCCCAGGTAGTCACACAAGATGACTCTAGTAGCATGGCCCTATCAACCTCAGCACTCCATGATGTCATACGCGGCGAGGTCTCGACAACCTCCTCTTCCAGAGCCTGACGGGGTACCTCACCATCATGTCGACGACCACGCCCCGATGGCGGCTGGCGCTGGACACACTGAGCCGCTATGCGATCCAGAGCGCCGCAGAGGCGGCAAGTTCTTCTCTGTCCAGGGTACGTAATGTACACCTGTGAACGAAACTCCTCCAGTTGTACGTACGAAGGAATCGGCTGACGCAGGGACATTTTCAACGTAAATGACCCCTCCTGAAGGCCAGTATAGTGGCCGTCAGACCACCTACCCATGATGACCAGGTGGATCTTCCCATAACGTTCAAAAACGTCACGTATATCAACTTCATTGGCCTCAAAAGGCACGTTTCTCACACGTACCCACGTATAGTATCGTGAAAAGTCATGCAACTGGACAGAAACTGCTGGGGTGACTTGCTTACTTATATCCTGGTACTGGGTCACACTCTTCTCGTACATCCCAGTGTCACAAAACTTGAAGATCCGTGTAGTTCCATTCAAGGCGACGCCACACAAGGATTCACGTTGAATGCCATATGTATCACGAATGATTGCTGGCAGTAACACATTTACTGATTCGCTGGTGATAGAGCCCTGCGTTAGTTGAATACAAACAGTATTAACACGGCGGCGAAACGCAGTCGCCATTGTTGTTGATGTTGTAAACACTCCTCCACCAATTGTCGGGACTGAGGAGCAACAGCTGACAACCGCTCAGCACAACGTCTGAGCAGAGAATGCAGTAGTAATTAAGGATGTTTCTAGAAAATGGTGCCTATCATTGTGGATTCTCTGTAGATGAACTCTTTGTCCTCCTATAGATCTGAGCAAGACAAGTAATTTTGATATCTCGGTTGCACGCACTATTGTGTTGCTGGATCATTTAAAAAGTCTTTTCTTCTTCTGCATAGATTTTGTTTCTCCTGTTTCTTTTTCGGGTCGTTCTACCTCGGTGAGAGACTACCAATGTTAAAAAAAAATACATTGTAATAAGGCTAAAGAGATTTCTGTCTTCGTAATTCCTGGAGTCATTATCTGTATACAGTGACGCTTTTTGGAATGAGCAACTCACCCACCTCATTTCAGAAAATATTACATTAGGTTATTAAAGGTCTTGTAGGCACGGCGGCCTACCTGGACGATATTGTGCTCCACAGAGCATTCTGTACCTGCCAGCTTTACCATTTGATTTGTCAAACGGATCTTTTTCTTCCCAGTAAGAATTCTGAAGGAAGTAGAGGCATGGTAGCTACGTCAGTGTTTCTTCTTGAAAGGGTGTGATTGGTGTTAGTGGCTGAATCTCTCTCTCTTGGTACTAGTGTCGCACCACGACAGTCATACCAAGAGACGAATGCTGGAGTTTTTCTTTAAGATATCTGTATCTCAAGGCCAGAATTATTAGAATTCTGATATGTTACAAAAAACGCGATTTCTAATAAGCATAGAGATCTCCAGTGAATACTAGAAAGGACTGCCCTTCTAGCATCCAGCCTGTCACTGGGTTTTTGTAACTAGTCAGTATCCTGGTCCAATTATCCATTAGAATTTAATAAGATTCAATAGTGCTTCAGGATTACAACTGGTAGGCTACTAACTAAAGAAATTAAAATTTAATAAGTTTATTAATAACAATAAAGTTGTCTAGGCGAATAAGATCAAAGTAAATTATAGTAATCAATTGAATATAATATAGGATACAAGTTCCTACACTACTCTCGTGTACAGTAGTATTGAGCTGAAGGCTCATATCACATCTTCATGGCTTTTAAGTACCGTCTGGTACATTGTTAACATTTAATAACATAATACAAATATATACAAGTTTGTGTGTGTGTGTGTGTGTGTGTGTGTGGTGTGTGTGTGTGTGTGTGTGTGTGTGCGCGTGTGTGTGTGCGCGTGTGTGTGTGTGTGTAAGTGCTCTAAGTAACTAGTTCACTATGTCTTAAGACCCGACTAGACTTAACCAGTGACTGACTGAAAGTCCTCACATAAACAAACTTCTTGACCAACCTGGCAATCAGAACAGCTTGCTTGAACAATAAAACAACTGATAAGCCGAACAGCAATATAACAAGCAACAGCAACACAGAATCAGGAACAAGGAGATAATATAACGACACTAAGTAGGTACCATCTGCAGATCCTCCACAAAAGTCACAAAACTTCCATACTACTGAATCTAAGTTCAGCATTAGAAAATCCCTGACTATGACATTGAACAGATACCAGTACAAATTAGGTCAGAAACTACTGAGGTTGTGTGTCTATGCGACACACAACCTCAGTACAACGTCGAAAATCACTAAGTCTAGACTAAGTTCTGTGAACAGAGACACAGAGACGGTCTTCCAACAAGGGCCCACAAGGGAGAGCAGTAGAGGGATCTCTTGCTAGCAGCAACGTCAAACAGACAATCATCAGCGCAGGCCAGGTCGACTCTCACTCCTACCTAATAATATAACCAAGTCAAATAATAAAGCAATATATTTACAATTTAGCTAATATCGCAAATGTAAGCAATATCAAATTAATTTTTTTTTATATATTTTATTTAAAACGTCATAACATATTAAATATATAAAAATCCATCCTTCATTAAACAGGTATACAAAACATAACACATGAACATAATACACCTTATAAAGTTCGCCGCATCACATATCTGATATTTACACCTAAGCCAACTAGTATTTCCCTAAACCATACATGATGAAATAACATATAAAAGCATACAACAATACGTATAACATTATAACAAATATAACAAATTAAAGCCTTAAACATTAATACGTAAAGAAATGAAATACCATCAAACATGTTTCCTTATACTTGGACTACATTCATGTCTTACCTTTGTTATTATATATTTTTATTTAAACTTACAACAAATACAAGAATGTATAAGAGTTTAATAAAAGAAAGACTATACTGGATATTAACAATAACCTCTATCATACAATCCCAGTACTTAAAATAACACTATAGCTGATAACCATATGACAACCAGTTACCCATTCAACTACATCTCCTACAAAACTCCTCCTTTCACAATAATTAATAATGCCAGTGCAGACAAAAATATTTACATAGACCTTTCTAAGTAATACCGTAATTAACTTAACAATTAGGGTATATGCCCATACCTCATTAAACCGTAATGGGAATTTACCAGAAGTTGGTGTTGCAAAACCAAAACAAAACACAAAACTATAAAAGTACCTACGAAAACAGATTTGAACATTACCTCCCTATTCCCACACACCTGAATCAGTGGAAGAATATACACCCACAATATATAATATCAATAATAATGCATCAACCATGCAATTCCAACTGTCATAACAACATTACATAACATGGAGTTTACACATAAAATATAAAAGAAAACATTACATGCTATCTCATCTTTACAACTATGTTATGTAAATATTTAATATAATCCAAAACTAGAATTAGCACCTTGAAACATGTCAAATTGGTTCTCCCACATGTGTGTAAAGTAGTAAAATCCTTCTTCTATATAGGAGAACAGCTTTAAAGGAAAGTACTTGCAGCTGCATGTTTAAAACTACAAAAATACAAGCATCATCCCATACTAACGTGCACTTGACCTGCAGTGTTTCCTTGTTTTATTTTAATTTTTTAACACATCTCATATTAATAAAAAGGATTACTATAAATCACTGGTTGTATCATTTTGTACATGTTCAGTACTGCATGACATAAAACACATAATAGCTGTACAGCCACCTATCCTTGACAGTGTGTGTAATAAAGATAACCAAACCTGAGTATGTAAATGTATGACGTTCTAGGTGTTACTGAATGAAACCATAGTACTGAACGCGAATATAAAATAACCCTCCAGGAACATAACCAGTTCGCGAACGTATGCTCTCACTAGCTCACTCTCTCATCACCTTCAACACTACTAGCACAACCTTACACCCCCTCCCTTACATTAAAGGAGACCCGTCCCTTGCCCCCCCCCTGTTCCCTGAGAAGTTGTGCTACAGTGAGATTATGATAACCTACCGAAAAACTTGATTCCCATCTCCCCCCATATATTAATCTATTCCTACACCTTGTTCTAAAAAACCTTGCTGCTAACGCTTTTATCCTCAACTGCCCTTTAATCTGCCTCATTCCCCAAGAAACATGCAAATAATCTGCCATAACATACATCAAAGCCCTCCCCACTTCACTTGCTACCCCACTAACATCCATCGACAAAGATCTAAGAAAAGACCCCCCCCCCCCCAACAACCTAATAACTCCCGCCATCCAGACTCTCACCACTCCCAAAGATGAACAAAAATATACCACATGATAGGCAGTTTCCTCCTCCCCACAGAATAAACATGTTGCCTCTCTCAACAACCCCATTTTATGCAACACTTGCTTAGATGCAACCACACCCATGATAAAACGGTATACCATCTCCCTGACCCTTGCTGGTATCCTAAGCTTCCTGAACTCCCCCCATATGACCCTCCAGTTATACATGGGGTATACTGCAACCCCCTGCAATACACCCCTTCCCCACACCACACCTACCACTGTGTTTACCTTCAAACTTTTAACCTGCCTCACTGTCAACAAGAATCTTATTACATCTTCACACTTTCTCAAATCCCTGCCACACCACCAGTTTCTAGCATCCCTCATCAACCTATCCACCCTAACACCCCTCGCCCCCCCCACCCTTAGATACCTCTGCTTAATATATAATGCCATTACCCTAGGCCCTAAGGCCAACAAACCTAGTCCCCCACGTTTCACCTCCGTCATGACCACCTCCTTGGACAACCAGGCCCTCCCAAACCCCCACACAAACCTCAACACCCTCCTCTGTATTTCCTGTATATCCTGCACCCTCAAAGGGAACACCTCCGCCACACCCCAGACCTTACTATACACCAGCGAGTTAATTACCAACGCCCTCTGCTATAACGCCACTTCACTAACCCTCAAACCTTTTAACTTTCCTATAACTCGTGACTGTTTCTGAGTTAATCCTCCTACATTCCTGCAACTGCTTCATATACCATATCCCACACACCCTAATTCTGTCACAAACCGTCCATCCCATCTCCTCCCCCAATCTCCCCCCAACCCAATTTCCTACCTCCAATAACCTAGACTTTGCTAAATTAACTACCATTCCTGAAACATTCCCAAAACTCCTTATCACCTCTCCCACCCTTCTTAAAGCCTCCCCACTCGTAACTAAAACAGTTGTATCATCCACATAACCTACTATTCCCCCCATGCTTCCCCCCTACCCCCCGCAATTCCTCCTCCACAGCCTCAAAGAAAGGATGTTGCACACATGCAAAGAGCAACTGCGACAGCGGGCAACCCTGCCTTAATCCCTGTTCCATCATCACCTCACCCCCCAGCTTTCCATTAACCTGCACCCTCATGACAGCCCCCTCATATAGAGTGCGCACCCACCTCACTACCCCCCCTCCAAAACCCAACTTCTCCAAACAGCCCCACAAAAAGTCCCTCTTCACGCAGTCATAGGCCTGAGCCCAATCCAAGCCAAGTACGCCCCCTCCCAGGCAGTTCTCTATAAAATCCCTTATCCCACTGTGCCCATTCTTCATAGTCCGTCCCGGTATCCCATACTGACCCTCATGTATGCTATTCCCAATTACTTTCTTTAACCTGTTACCCAATACCTTCGCAAAAATTTTGTAATCTCCCAACCCCTTCTCCTCTCCCCCCCCCCTTCTTTGGCACCAAAACAACAACCCCAGTTTTCTGCGTTTGCGCCATCCTACCATGTTTCAACATATAATTCAGAACTGCGACAAGGCACTCCCTCAGATCCTCCCAATGTGCTCTGTAAAAATCATTAGATAACCCATCTATTCCTGGTGCCTTCCCCTGACTCAACCCATTCACCACCTCCCCCACCTCTGCCTCCTTAATGCCTCCCTCCAACATGTCCCTATCCCCCTGCCCCAAAACCTGATGAACCCCCATATCTCTAAATGTTTCTAACCCAACCACCCCTCCCAGTCTCTTCCATTTCTCCTTAAACCAAGAATCAGTATACCTACTGATGCAATCTGTGTCAGAGAGACCCTGTCCCTGCACATAACCCTCCCCCCCCCTCCACAACAATGTGTGCCACGGTATTCCTCAACTGTCTGTCCTTGAATTTTCGGAGTACAAACCCGGTTGGCTTATCACCTTTTAGTACGTCCTCCAAGCCTGCCCTGACCCTGAGTGCATCAAAACGTTCATTATGCATCTCCACTAAACGACTTCTAAGTTCCCCCACAACTCCTCCCGCACCTTCCCTACCCCCCCCCCCCATAACAATCATTCAACTGGCCCTCTAAATAATTCTGCAATCCAAACCTCCAGCGTGCCCGTTCCCTGCCCCTCTTCTTAAAAAATCCTGCAATCTGCACCTTTGCCTGCAACTCCCACCAATCTAGCAAATCCACCTCCTCATCCCTAGCCTCCCACAACCCTTTCCACCATGCCTTAAAGGACCAACCTTGATCTTCCTCCTGTAAAAGCCTCACATTTAATTTCCAATAACTCTGATATATTCTCGGAATACCATCCACCCGCAGGTCAGCCAACACTGCTCTGTGATCAGACAAACCCACGTCTACTGTTCTAACCCTCTCCACTCCTATCCCCTGCCTCACATAAATCCTATCCAACCTTGCCTCATAATTCCCCTGTACATAGGTGTTCTCCACCTGATACCCCCCCCCCTTCCTACCACATCTACGACCCCGACGTCTCGAACAGCATCCCGTAAGACACCCAACACACACCCCGCCCCCCCTAGGTATTACGTCTCCTTGCCTAATCACACAATTCCAATCACCTCCAATTATCGCAATATCAGGTAAACCCCTAAGATAGTATAACAATACGTCCCGAACAAAGTCTGTTTTTATCCTCACGTTTCCAATCGCGGGCATATAAGCCCTCTCAGAAGGGGCGAGCATCTTGTTTACTGCTAGAGTGAGTAATTGATCACAGATGCTATGCCACGTAGTCAAGTGACCTCTGCTCCTTGCAGCGGTGTTGCAAAGTGTATTTTTATAAGAGACAGTACATTCTTACTTTAGCAGGACAATTAAGGAAAATCCTGCTCCCACTTTATTACCATAGTAAAGATAGTGTACACTGTTGTCTATGCTTAAGACAGCAAGAAACAAACATTCTGCTTTGCTTCATCGAGGAGGTGACAAGGATGCAAGGTACTAGGTCAGCGTTTTTTTTGTGTATTAGGGGAGCAACTGCTTGGGGCGGTGTGGCGTCGCCAGACTAGCTTTGACTCTAGTGAGAGTCACACTGACGCCAGGATAACCAGCAGAGAACACTGATCTGTGCGTTAGTGTGAATAAAGTGTCTCACAAAACACAATAAACACTTAAGAGAAGCGTGATCAGCTTCTCTTGTGATAAAATTGTGAACCATAAAGACAAATCTTGTGGAACAGTGTACCAGTGTGCGTTTCCTAGACAATGGAAGACGTGGACATCCAAGGACACTTCAGCTTCTATCAAGTCACCGATACCTGTCGAAGGTGTTGAGAACACCATAGCTCACGTTACAAGAGCAAGGTATGTTACGAATTTCTTGTAGATCGGGGGACTGCGCAGTTCTTGAGTCGCAAGGAGTTTATAATCAACCTATAGTCGGCAGTAAGGTGTGGACTTTTGAGTCCAAACAAGTAGGTATATCGTCAGCCATCATCGAATGAAATATGCTGACATAACACCCCTCAGGGGTAATTTATATACTTACAAATTATATTTCTTGACAGCCCATGTTGAGATGCCTTCGACAGCTTTCAAGACCTCGTCTGCAGGGGCGGCTGTGTAGACGATTTGCTGTCTTTTATCAGCTAAGTGTTCAATATATTTATAAATTATATCTTAGCTGGTAAGGCCAATATCTTCAACACCCTGCTTTCCCCCCACCACCCATCCACTCGGACAACCCTCCCCCCTCCTCCCACCCCATGACTCGCAACGGACTGGTCTCCTTTACTAAAACAGCCACTCCTCCCTTTAAAAGCTTTGCCATGCTTACAAACAACTTATATCCTCTCAATCGCAACTCACTACCTGACTTATGGTTATGTTCCTGTAGGAAACAAACATCCACATCATACCTTTTGAGGAACCACTCCAACCATACCCTTTTTACTTCAGTCTTTAGGCCATTAGCATTAGGTGTTACACACCTGAATGGTCAAGGAAAGGCGGCTTACCTCTGTACCGCTGTGGCTTGCTCACACTTCCCTTCAAGCTGCTCACACTTTCCTTACTACTATTTCTAATAAGACCCCCTGCCCCCCCTATCCCCCCCCCGATTTTCCCTGTACTCTCCCTCCCATAGGGGATTTTCGTACCGCCTCTGCCCATGCCTTCTTACCTGGTCTTTGCCCAGGTGTTAAAACGTCGTCTAATTCACTCAACCCTACTGGCCGCTTCCTAGAGCTGCCTCCCAAAGCCATCTCTTCCTCAGGTACATCCTCCCTGTGTACCTCTGCCACCACAACTGTATCCTGTCCACCATTCCCTGTTCCTCCCTTCTTCTCACTCAGCCCTTGCAATCGCTGCCGATCACTGGGCCTTCCATCCATGTCCTCTCCTACGAAAGCCTCCTCCAAGAATTCCTGGAGTACAGACTCCAAAGACACCTCCTGTGTCGCCTCCACCACGTCCTCCACCTCCACAGGCTTTGGAGGAGGATCTCCATCCTCCACCGGGAGTGTGACACACGTCCCCAACTGTTCTCCCTCCTTTTCCACCTCCTCACTCCATAGAGGGGTCCCAGTTTTCGCCGTCTCCACCACACACATCTGCTGGGCCTCTTCCACCGGGTCAGGCATCCTTGGGGCAACTCTACTTGCACATTGCGCTGCTATATGTTCATAAGAGTTGCAAAGACGACACGTCCTCCTATGTCCCACATAAGACACAAATACCCGAGTTCTGTTGCCCGGCAACATAACATACGAAGGTATAGGCTTCTTTAATGTCATCTTGAGGTTGTATGAACCTTCCGGAAGGCCCTCATATGGTCCATCCCTCCATACCCCTCCTCTAGCCTCATGAATGACTCCGTAGTTGCTGAAAACGTCCTCTATACCAAACTTGGTCGCCTCAAAGGGTACATTTCTCACCCTTACCCACGTGTAGTAAGTAGACACGTCATGCATACACACATCCATCGTCGAGTTGAGGCACATTCGGCGTTCCTGGTACTCCTTCTCCACACTGCTGTAGAAACTGGCTCTCAGAAATTTCACAAATACTCTTCTCATCCCGTTAAGGGCCACACCATACAGTTCCTCGTTAGGGACACCATATAGATCCCTAATAATTGCAGGAAGAAGTACGTCCATCGTAGCTGGGCTCAGAGAACCCCTTAACAGCTCAATGCAGACTGTGTTAATCCTCCTGCCGGTGTAATCCGCCATGTTTGATCAGTGAAAAATGCGCAGAAACCAGGCGAAGTGGGAGCTACTGAGCAGCCCGTCCGCACGGCCCAATAGCGATGCGAACAATGATGAACAGGTAATATACATTATATACATTGTGACCCATTCAGGGGTCGCAGTATGGTACATCACACATGCCTTCACGCGCTTGCACGTGAAGACATGGGTGATGTACCATGGGTGCACGCAGTTTTTTGAAATCCTAAACTATGCCGGCAACGTCACCACCATAACTACATAGAGAAAAAATACCAGACAGACCCTTTTAAGAAGCAACATCCACGTAGCTACCATAGCTTCATCTTCTGTCAAAGACGTCGCCAGGAAAAAATAAAGATCCATTTAATAAATCAAACAGTGAAGCTGGCGTGTACATAATACCATGTGGAGGTGCAACAAGATATGTGTAAAACAGGGAAGAATGCTTTTAAAAGTGTCCTATAACAAACAAAAAAATGCATGCAGCCGAAACATCAACAATGCCTGTGTCTTGCACAGATGTGAAGTTGAAAATGGGCTCCATTGTACTGAAGCATCCTTAATTGCTACTACCACAGAATTTTTTATTTTATTTTATTTAAAAGACATACGTAGTACATAAAAATAAACGACAAATTACATAGTGAAAACAGTGATGAAAAATTCTGCATAGTACATGTACTTTCCAATTAACATATTACATCTGAAATACACAAATCTGTACAGCAAACAATGACCATTCCAATCCTTGAAGTAATGACATTATGTCTGGAACACTAAATCTAACCTAAAGACTCCTTGGCAAGTACATCTAATTCCTGATTGTACATCCTGCCACGGAATGTACACCTTACATTCTGAAAACAATACCCATCCCCCCCTTCTTGCATGTCAAGCCACCTGACGTGTAACAATCTTTATATGTAACTGTATATTGTATGAAATGCTTTCATTATTCCATATTGAACAACATGATACGTTCAGTATCACTCAATGTATTGATGTAATATAAAATTCAATTCTACATGATTCATGTACAACGTATATCTACTAAACACCCAAACATATCACCTTCTCGAGGAAGGTATAAATATATACATATGTTGCATACACTTTACAACACAACCAGTAAAACAAAAAAACCTAATCCTATGTCATCCATCAATTACCCTATAATATAAATCAATTCAACGGTAACCTAAACCTACGGGCTCTATAGAGCTCCCATGAAAAAAAAACAATATGTAATAAGAAAACAGGATAAGTCAAGCTTTCTAAAAATATTTCACCCATATCATTAAAACCACTACTAAGATGTAAGTCTGTTAGCATAATACATAACAGTGCATGACCTTCACACGTTGATAATTACTGATGCCTTCCTACCACACGCAATACTTCATGTGTATATATGTATTTCGCATTCACACAGTGCACCCACATTGTCATTTCATTACACACATACCAATAATTTCGTTGCAGATATATAATATTCCAACACATTACGACATCCGTCGTCCTTTGTCAATTGCATAATTAATAATTAAATTGAAGAACTTGTATCGTTCACAACACACAACCCGCTCATCACACAGTCAAAGGCACTTATGTCTCAGTACTATATTCATTCTCTTCCACACTAAACCCTTTCACACTGTCCTTATCGGGAAGCCAGCCCGCCGCGACCCCTTACATTGCACGTAAATCCCATAAATCCCTCAACCGAAAACTCCGATAGCCCTCAGTAAAAGCAGTCTCCCAACTCCCTCCATAAATTTCCCTATTACGACACTTAGTTCTGTAAAATGTCGCAGCTAACACCTTTATCCTTTCATCCACGCCCACCTCCCTCATGGCCCATGACGTATATATAAAATCCGTGACCAAATATGCCACTGCATTCTCCACCATCTTACTCACCCCACCTATATCCAAACTTAAAGCCCGCAACACCTGCAACCCTCCCCCACCCACTAACCTGAACACCTTTCCTAACCAGACCCGCACAACTTCTATACAGTCACAAAACTATACCGCATGCAAAATTGTCTCCATGCTTCCACACGCTCTACATTCCCCTCCCTCCCTTATCCTCCTATTGAATAGGACAACACCAGACGGCAAAATCCCATGTAAAAATCTAAACATTACCTCCCGAACGTAATTGTTTTAGACGCGTCCATATTTCGTTCCACGCATACATAGGGTATGCTCCTTCAACAGCAGCCACCACTGACCTACCTTCCACTCCTTCGAGGACCCGCAGTTTAACACACGACGGATCCCTCACTGTCATTAATAACCTCAACATGGCCTCATCAACTATTAAATCCCTACCCCCCCACCACCGTTGCATATCCTTTCTTACTCGCACAAGTCCACCTCCCCTCCCGCCCCCCTCCCTTATATAACTTCGTTTTAGGTACACGCTCATCATCCTTTTTTCCAGAGGTAAAAGTCCCAGCCCTCCTCGACTGACCGGAAGTGTTAACACCGCTCTACTTAACCATTACTCTTTGATGCAGCGTTAGTTGCGCCGCCCTCAAACCACCAAGTCTTTTCAGTACTCCATCCACTATTTGCACCGAATTCACCTCTTGAGCCACCCGTGTATTTCTCACATAAATTATCCCACATATCATTAGTTGATCCACCACCTTCCACCCACCCCCTACCACCTCATCTCCATTTGTACTATCCCTTAGGTCTAGAAACTTAGTCTTCTCAACATTAATTTTCATACCTGAAGCCTCCCCAAACACATCCACCACCTTACCCACCCTAAGCAAATCCCTATTACCTCTCACCAAAACAGTCGTGTCATCCACATAACCTACGATACCAGCCCCCCCTTCCCCCGGTCAATTCCCTCCCCACCTCCCGCAACACACCTCCGAATGGCCCTATAAAATGGATCCTGTATACACGCAAACAATATTTGTGATAGTGGGCAGCCTTGGCGCAGTCCCCGTCGCATCTGTATTTTAACTCCTAGCCTCCCGTTAACCTGCACCCTCATCGACGCCCCCTGATACAATAATTTTGCCCAAGATATTATTTCTTCCCCAAAACCTTGCCAACGCATGAACCTCCATAATGCTTCCCTTTCTACACTATCATAAGCAGCCCTCCAATCTAACGCCAATACACCTCCATCACCCAACTCCCCCCGTTTCTCTATAAATTCTCGAATCATGCCATGCCCTTCATACATCGACCTTCCTGGCACCCCATATTGCCCCCTATCAATTACCTTGCCTATTACCCTCTTGATTCTGTTCCCTAATATTCTCGCAAACAACTTATAATCTCCACACATAAGCGAAAGTGCCCGATAATCCATTACCGTTGACTGCTCCTCTTTCGGTACCAACACCACAACGGCCGTCCGTTGCTGCTCTCCCATTACCTCAGCCGCCTTAGGTATGTTAAACAGCCTTACTAAAAAAAACCTCAGAACCCCCCAATTCTTTACGTAGAAATCATTTGGCAGTCCGTCTATACCCGGCGCCTTTCCCAAGCTCACTCCTGACAACGCCTGCCAAATCTCACACTCCGTAATAGGCCCACCTAATGTCACCCGATCTTGACCATCAAGCTCACACTGCACATACTCTCCCATTTCCCTCAATGCCACCTCACGGAAGCCCACGCTTTGCGTATATGACTTAAACCAAGCGTCTATATATCCACTCATACCCTCGTGTCGTTACCAATGCTTGACCCGCTCTATACCCTTCCATCCCTACATGTACGTTTAACCCCATCATCTCCATCGTCACTCTCCTCTTTCTCTGGCCTCTTAACACGCAAGCCGACGGCCGATCACCCCATAGCACTTCTTCCAATCCTCCCATAATTTGCGCACCATCAAAACGCTCGTTTTGCAATACCCTAATACTCTCCTTTATCGCATTCGCCGCTTGACCTGAGCAGAGTGCGGACGTGTGACTACTGCCCTCTGCTGGCCATTGGAGGAGACTTATATTTTCACAACATGGCGCAGTCTGTGAGAAGGCGTATGCACACGGTGTGCCTTGAATTGGTGCGTGGTGCATTAACGCCTCAGTCTGCACAAGTGCTTTTACCGCAAATTATCCGTGACCCTATGGTGTTGCGGATCAAGAACTGTATGGTGTGGCGCTAAATGGTGCCTATCGTATTTTCGTCAAGTTGAGATCAGCTGGAGTGTATGAACGGCTGGTTGACAAGTACCAGGACAGGAGCGTGGACGTTAATTCAGCGATACGTGTTCGACTCATCGACGTGTCTAGGCATTACACATGGGTGAAAGTCCGAAATGTGCCATTTGAGGCGGACGAGACTGATCTGCGGAATGTATTTAAATAGTATGGACCTGTACACCTGGCTATGGCTGGTAAATGGACGGATGGGGCGTATGCCGGCTTGCCGGATGGTACGTTCACGATCAAGATGACGTTGAGGCATTCCATCCCGTCTTACGTCATACTGGACGCATTTAGGACGCAGGTAATGGTGTACTACGCTGGGCAGCAGAAGACGTGTAGGTTATGTGGTGCATATGACCATATGGCGGCCCAGTGTGGGAGATGGCAGCGGAGACAGGACCTAGGTAGTGAGATGGTGAAAGAGCCAGAACCAGAGGTGGGTCATGCTGATGAGTCACCTGTACATAGAAGTGGCACTTCCTGGAGTGAGGAAGTGGAGCGTGAGCTGCCACTGGTGGGTACCAGCCCATCACTGTCACAGTTAGTGGGAAGTGAGGCATTTGCCTTGGAGAACAGGAAGACTGTGCAGATTGGTGACGTGCGGGTAGAGGGAGGCCTACTGGTGAACGTGAAGGAAAAATCCTTTGAGAAGAAGGTTTCTGAGGATAACTTGAGTATGGTGAGGCGTACTGTTCAGATTGAAGATGAGCAACTTGGAAGATTGGCGAACATGGCAGATGACTCGCCAGGAGTGGTGGAAGTGATTGAGGTGAATGCTGAGATTCACAGGGAGGCATCCAGTGAGTTAGAAATGGATGCAGAGAGTGTCAACCGTAAGAGGGCGGCGACATATTCCGACTCGGATGATGTTTTGACCCCGGCACAGAGACCGGGGAAAAAGCCGTGGGTTGATGTGGTGCATGGGAGCTCTAAAGGTACGCCTGGTCAGGTGTTGGATCAGGGGAAGCCACAAGTGGGCAGTGGAGAGAAAAGTGGAAGAAGCAGACACACTGGAAGCGTGTCGGTGAAAGGTGAACTGGGGCAGAGGGTGAAATCACATAAGTAGGTTTCCGGTGCATGACAGTGAATATTAATGGATTGTGTGCGAGTGAGAAGCGTCTGTGGGTACAGGGATTTTTAAGACGTTATGCTATAGACATTGTTTTTGTGCAGGAACATAATTTCAAGCTGGGAAGGGAATTGGAGGTGGATGGGTACAGTGTGTTTGTGATGTATTCGGAGCGAGTGAAGGGAGCGGTGGGTATCCTGATCCGAGAGACGAGCCCGTTTGTTGTTCTTAGGAGTGAAGGGGGTCGTGTGTTAAGAATAGATGGGTGGTGGAGAGGTGAGAGGATGGCAGTAGTTTGTGTGTATGTGCCGGCTTAGAATGATGTAAGGGTAAAGAATGAATTTGTGAATAACGTATTGGTATATTATTTGCGGTCGTTACCGTCAGTGACAATAGTTGGTGGCGACTGGAACTGTGTGGTGCGAAGGAAGGATGTGGAACCGAGAGGGGCAGGGTGTTTTTTGGTAGGTTTAGGGGATCTATTGAGAGGTGTGAGATTGAGGGATATAGTTGATGGAGGGGATTGTGAGATAGAGCACACATTTCATAGAAAGGGATATGCTGCACGATTAGATAGGTTGTATGTGACAAGGGTTAGGTTAGGTTAGGTAAAGATTAGCCGGTATTCTCCCGGCCCGGGCCTTGTCCAAGTGGTGGCCCGGCCTTGGCTCCCTCTTTAGGAAGTGTCTGAGACCTAAGTCTCCCATGGGAGGAGGCACAAGTACCTCCTCATCTTTGGGACCAACTGTCCCCAGGCCTAGCCACAAGCTAGGCCTCTCTGGTCTGTCATCCCCACCCCAAGGGGGCAAATGGGAATGACAGTCTTATGAGCTAAAGGCTCGGGCTCAGGCACCTACCCTACCCTAGAAGGGTTAGGCATGGTGTCGATCTCGGTGACAAGGGGAGTGAGGGTGACGCGGGTGCAGACGGTGAATGTCGTTTATTCAGATCATAGGGCGGTTTATGCTGATTTAAATTGGGACGGTTTGCCTAAGAGGTATTTGGGGGTACTGGAAGCTGAATGTACGACTACTGGGTGAGGGGGTGGAGGGAGGGGATTTTGAAAGTTTGTGGGAGGGCTTATGGGGTGGGGGTAAGAGTGCAAGCGATTTATTGGAGTGGTGGGATGGGGGTTGTGAAGAGGAGGATCAGGCAATATTATGTGCAAAGGGGAAAGAATGAGGCATGGATGACATGTGGGCTTCAACAGTATTTAGAGGGGCGGTTCCAGGGTTGTTATCAGAGGGGTGCTATGAAAGGTGTGTATCCAATGGAGGAAATTGAAGCGTTAAAGTGGCAGATAAGGGATATGCACAATGAGAGATTTGATGAGGCGAGGGTGCAAGGTGGGTTAGAGGAGGCGATTTGGGGTGACAGGCCGTCAGCCTGTGTGTTACGGGGCCAGCGGAGACGCAGGTTGGCAATGGAAATTGATAAGCTGGTAGTACACGAGAACTTAGGTGGGTATACGAAGGGTCAGGAGTTGCGAACTACTGAGGGTATGAGTGGTTTTCTGGATAGTTGGTTTGGAAAATATTTGTGGAGTGTAGGAGTGAACGGTGAGGATTTAGAGAGATTGGGAGAGAATGTATCTTGTGTGCTGAGTGGAAGTGATCGTATGGCATTGGGAGGGGATATTGAAGAGGGGGAGGTATGGAGAGCTTTGGAGAATATGGCGAGAGGTAAAGCGCCAGGTATAGATGGGTTACCTTGTGAATTCTATGTGAAGCATTGGAGTGTGTTGAAGGATTTTTTAGTGAACCTGATGAATGTGATGAAAAGTGAGGGGAGGATGGGCGAGTTGCAGCGTACCGCAGTAGTAGTTTTGATTCCGAAAGGGGAAGGCCCAACGACAGTGCAGAACTACAGGGCGTTGTCGTTGTTATGTGCTGATTATAAGATATTCGCAAAAATCTTGGGGAACAGGCTGAAGTGCGTGATAGATAGAGTTGTTGCGAGAGGTCAGTATGGGGTGCCTGGGAGGACGATGTATGAGGGACATGGAATAATAAAAGATTTTGTGGAAAGTATGGAGGGGGAGAATAAAGGGGGGGGAGGTGTCTTAGCATTGGATTGGAAGGCTGCGTATGATTGCGTAGAACGAGAGGCACTGTGGCATATCTTACGGAGGCAGGGTTTTGGGGAAGAGATGGTACGATGGATTGAGACTTTGTATAATAGGGTAGGTGTACGTGTGCAGGTGAATGGGAAATTGGGTGAGTGGGTTTCAATGGGTAGAGGCATAAGGCAGGGTTGTCCTCTGTCTCAACTGTTGTTTGCTTGTATACAGGACCCTTTATACAGGGCAGTGGGGCAATGTTTAGGGGTGGATCGTGGTGTGGAGAATGGAGGGATGGGAATAATAGGGTATGTGGATGATACAACAATTCTAATGAGCAGGGAGGAAAGTTTACATGAGGTGGAGGATGTAATTGGTGGTTTTGAAGGAGTTACAGGTTTAAAAGTGAATGTGGAGAAATCGAAATTATTGGTCTTAGGGAATTGGGTAGGGAGGGCGCGATGGGAAACAGCTGTGCGTTGGTGTGTGGTGGATAGACTTAAAGGTGTGTGGGATAATTTATGTGGGGAATGCCGGGGAGGCACGGATGGTTAATTCTGGGAGGGCAGTGGATAGGTTGGTGGGTAGGTTAAATGTTTTGAGACCCATGCATTTGACGATACATCAACGTGTAATGGTGGTGAATGTAATGTTATATAGTATGGTCTGGCATGTGGCAGCAGTATATCCATTGGCAGGACCGGACATAACTAGAATGCTAAAAAAGGTTTTTCGTTATATATGGGGTTCTGGGTGTGACTGGTTGGGTAGAAGTGTTGTTATGCTACCGGTCGACAAAGGTGGATTGGGTTTAATAGATATAAGATTAAGGGTTAAGTGTATATATTTGAAGAGGGGGTTTCTCCGAGTGGACGGTCGTGTGGGGAAGGGTGTGCAAGCATTATATGAGGAGGCACGAAGGTGGTGGGTAGGATCAGAGATGAAAGAGTGTGAGGATGTGCTGCGAGCTTTATTGTATGTTAGAGATCCGTCTAGGATACGGGTAGGTGTTCTGGAGCGTGCTGTAGGGGTGAGGGTGATTGCACATGTTGAGGGCATATACCCAATGTATGCATGGGGAGATATTTGGGTAAGGTTGCGGTTGGTGCGCATCAGACCAAGAGTGAGAGAGGTAATGTTTCGTTTCCTTCATGGAATACTGCCGTCTGGTGTGGTGCTTCGGGAGAGAGGGTTGATGGTAGAGGACGTATGTAGGGCGTGTGGGGATTGAGAGACAGATTTTCATGTAGTATATTTTTGTACAAATTTGGAGTGTATACGGGAGTGGATAGGTGGGATTTTAAGGAGGGTGGGTGGGGGAGGGATATCGGTATTAAGGGCATTGAGTTTAGATGTGGGAGGTGTGGAAGAGTCTGTGCAGCGTGCTTTGGTGTACATCATAACTGATTTTGTTTTCGTATCATGGGCCATGAGGGGTAATGGGGATTGGGTGGTGCGAAAGAAGGTATTGGCTGCAACAATGTACAAAACACTTAGTCGTAATAGGGGGATATATGGAAGTAGATGGGAAAGGGCTTTTCCTGAAGGATATCGAAGTATGAATGTCAGAGGTTTGTTGGCGGAGTGAGGGGGGGGGGTTGTGTTAGGAATTTCAGGGGTTGCACCGGGCTCGTCTCAGAATTTGGGAATGTATGAGGAGTTCCTTGATATGGTGTGAAATGGTAGCGTAGTTGTGGAGTGTGTTTTAAGTAAGTTTGTGGTGGTTCGTAAGGGAAAAGTTGTTAAGATTTTTATGGACATGGAAATGAGCAATATCTGTGTGAATGTGAATAGTATACGGTCATACTCAGGATGGTATACTGATGTATGTTATGGATAAGTTAAATTTGGAATATGTTGTAATGTATTATCAGGATTGGTGGTTGTATTAAAGCAAAGGACATGCGGGCATGATAAATATGTCTGTACCAAATGTACTGCTCATAATGAGATAATGCAATGTGTGTGATTTTTACATTAAGTGTATATAGCAGTATGTAAGAGAGAATTTCATGTACTCAGTATGGGTTGTATATTAGTATTCGGTGAAGTTCAATGAATATTATTGACGAGTGATGGGTATATAAGGACGTGTTCATGTACAATGTGTTAAGTAGGGTTAGGATGGTGAGGCAAGAAATGTTGTGGTCTGTAGAATAAGAATATAGTACTTGTTTAAGTTAATGTTTAATAGTAATGACTATGTAGAAGAAGTTTGTTACTTAAAAATGGAAATTATATTTGAAAAATATTACTAAATATACGTGATTGTGTAAGTTCGCTTGTGGGATGATGTAGTGTTTGTTCGCTTGTGGGATGAATGTAGTGTATGGAAGTGAGGTGGGACGAATCATTTGTTATATTATACTGTGTTTAGTTTTTCTGTGGTGAGGTGTGGAGATTGTTATTTTCTAACCTTTATTTGATTCGTAATTTATTGAGGTGTTATGTATTATGTATTTGATATGAAGTTTAATATACAACAATAATAAGTTTGTAAAGAATTTTGGATAATTGAGAATGTCTTCGTATATACAGTTTTATGTGAAATGTAAATACCTGTGACATTCTTTGGGTTATATTGCATATTGTGTTTATGGCTGCAATTTTGGATGTCATAAACCCACCTGTATTTGAAGCTGTGGGCTGTCTTTAGTTTAGTTCTTATGTATAAGTTTAGTGCTAAGGTAGGGAATGTGGAGTGTTCTTTTGTTATATATAATGGATACGTTTCATTGCTTACATTGTCTACATGTATAATTGTGTATTGCGTTTTTCAATAAAATATAAAAAAAAATACTCTCCTTTAAACCCTCAATGTCCTGCACTGGATAGCTTGCTCCTAGTCTTGCATAACAGTCACGCAGCTGCCCTTCAAGATATCTTTCAAACCCATACTTTAACCGATTATATTCCCTCCCACGACAAATATAATATTCTCTGATACGATTTTTAGCCACCGAATCCCACCAATTTACCAGTTCATCATCCCCCGGCGCCTCACTGACGACATTCCTCACCCTGCAAAAGCTTCACATTTAACTTCTAATAACCTTGACCCCTTCTAGGCAATCCCTCCCATTCTAGGTCCACCATTACTCCTGTGTGATCCGAAAAAACCGCGTCCACCACACGCACTCTGCTCACTATTACTGTTCGGGGCACATACAATTGATCCAGTCTAGCCGCATATCCACGTCTAACAAAAGTATGTTCTACAACCCCACCCCCTCCAACGTCCATTAACCCCACTCCATTTAATAATTCCCCCAAAATCCCCAAACAATACCCTGCCCCTCTAGGTTCCACATCCTTACGCCTTATCACACAATTCCAATCACCACCAATTACAGCTACACCCGGCAAAGCACGCAAATAATATACTAGGACATCCTTAAAAAAATTTATTCTTAATACGCACATCTCCCTCTGCCGGACCATACACACACACACCATACTCATCTGTATGCTACTCCACCACCCATCTACACGAATCACCCTCCCCTCCCCACCCTCACAATGCCTCACTACGAACGGTCTAGTTTCCCTTACCAGGATGGCAACTCCTCCTTTCAACCTTATCGCATGCTCCACATACACATTATACCCATTCACCTTCAACTCATAACCTGGTCTGTAGTTGTGTTCCTGCACGAACACCACGTCAACACTATTACGCACCAAATATTCACTAAACCATACACACTTTCTCTCTGATCTCAATCCATTAATGTTCAATGTCATGCACTTGAAGCTTACAGAGTGGTTTTCCTTCTTGAGCCTGGTACTGTCTTGCCACCAGATCGTTTCGTGACACCTCGGTCCCTCTCCCCCCCCCCCTTTAGAAACGCTCTTAACCAACTCCTGCCCCTTAGGGCCGCTGTGTCCTCTCTGCGTAACTTCCGCCCAGGACTTTTTGCCAGTGCGCTGAGCAGGCGTGATCACGTCCTCGGAGTCAGATAGCGCAGCAGCGAGCTTCCGTGATGCTCCCTCTGCTTGCATCATGTCGTCTGATACATTGTCCCGGTGGACCTCCACCTCCACCGCTTGCATCAAAATATTCTTATCACACTGCGCAGACCGCAGTTCTTGTTCCACGCCCTGATCCACAGCAGACCCAAGAACTAGGTCTGGACTCCCAACCTTCCCTATACTCTTGTCAGCCAATAACACATTTAAAGCCATGGCTAATGAGTCTTCCACATCGCTATCACTCGCAGTCGGGGTGTTCTCTTCCAACACCTGAGCTGCGTTCAATGAAGGGGTGTCCCCCCCCTCGTCACACCTGCTGACTCCATCTCCTCCGCTCTCTCGACCTCCTCACTCCAGGACCCACCTTGTGTAGGCAGAGTCACATAAGGCAAATCTTGCTCTACTGCTGTATGTCGTTGCCGTTGTTCCATGTTGCCACGCCTCCTTCCACACAGAGCCGCTAGGTGATCATATGACCCACACAACCGACAGGTCCGACGTTGCCCAGCGTATGTCACAAACACCTGGGTCCGAAATTCTGGCAGCACTACGTACGACGGAATAGGGTAACGTAACGTCATCTTCACAGAATACGTTCCTTCGAGTATCCCTGCGTATGGCCCAGTAGCCCACTTCCCAACAGTGGCCATATGTACTGTACCATATTTGCCCATCGCAAGACGGATGTCAGAATCATCCGCCTCGAATGGCACATTTCTAATCTTAACCCATGTGTAATGGCGAGAAACGTCGTGAAGTCGCACGGTCACAGCGGAGTTAACTCCTGGTACTTGTCTACCACCGCCTCAAACACACTTGCCAAATTAAACTAAACAAAGATCCTCGTCGTGCCATTCAGCGCTACTCCACATATCTCCTCGTTAGCAATACCATATGTATCTCGTATGATTGCAGGTAGTAGCAGGTCCATAGAAGTTCCTGTCACAGCCCCACGGATAAGCTCAACACAGGCTGTGTTTATGCGTCTCCGGCTGGCCTGCGCCATGCTGTGAAAATATAACTGCCACTAATCAACGCCAGGGGCAGCAGCAGCGCACGTCCTCACTACTCAAAGGTTGAGTGACGAAATGAGGTAGCTCGCCTGAAAACAGCAGAGGGGTGCAGAGCACAACCGCACTCTACCGAGGTCAGGCAGCGAATGAGCTACCACAGAATTAGACTATCTCAACTTTCCTTGCAAATGTGATATTACTCGATGCTGATTTCTTGCTACCTCGTGACTCAGTTATTAGATAATCTTACACCTTAACCTGATTTTCGCCACTGACCTGTTATATCTACTATGTCTCAGCCTCTTGTATCATTTAGAGTGACCAAGCTCCAAGGACCGAAACGATTCTAATAAACATGCAATGAGTGTATGCATTTGGGTCCTTTCAAGCCTACAAAAATAGATGGACCTAATAACGATGTTAAAATTTATGATCTGGAGCTATTTTTCTAACGTAAAAACAGTACACAAATTAAAAAAGAAAGTATCAGAACAAGTTAGGTATCAAAGAAACATCATGTCTGCTTATATTATGCTGAGAACAGGGACTAAGAACTCAATCTCAAAATATCTGCACTAATATTAGAAATTACACTACATGACCATTTAGTTTAAATCTATAAATAACTGGAAACTAATTATTGCTCGAGATGTGCAAGACATCTAATGCCTCAAAACATAAATAGAAAAAGTGACATATGCCAGGTAAAAAAGAAAACCAGATGTGAAGTAGTAGAGCACTTGGACTAAAATGATTTTATTGAAAACTAGAATTACTGGTAGTTTTCATAGTGAAACTAAACAGCATCTGGGAACTGGAAGAAAATCAATTTCAATCAGAGAAAGAATAGGAAGACTTCAGTAACTACGAAAAAGATAGATACGAAAAGGATATCTCTGCGAAGAGATATCCTAGTGAACAATAATACCAAGTGATAATTCCACAAGGTATGGTATTGGCATAAGTACCGTTTCCGGTATATGTAGTCAACTTGTCGGTAAAGTCCAATGTATCCTCTTTTCTCAAATGATGTGAAAGTAATGAAAATAAAAATCGGAGAATGTCAGTGAAAAGCATCAACGTGACTTTGTTTGACAATTTATTACGGAAATTCAACCCCACCAATGAAATAAATCACGAACAAAATCAGGGGACAGAGGCTTTCAGTCCTCACACAAGGAAAATGACCTACAGTTGTACTTATCACCAGAGACTCAAAACAAGTTTCCGCAGCTAATCAGCCATTTATAAATATAATTCATTACACCATACGAAATATAGCAGTATACAGCACCACCATGGAGCCCTGACAGAAATTCGAGTAAATGGATAGAGAGTGGAGAAGTGCTAATTCTGGTGTCTTGAGATTGCAAAATTACCATCTGAAATCCTGACAATATATAAAATATTCAGAGCAGACTTGAGGTTGATAAAGAATGTTCGATACGCGAGAAATGGATTCACAGGAACAATGTATAATTTTTATATTTTATTTAAAACAATACAATACATTAAATAGATAAAAGAACACAGTATCAATTCTTACACAGAATTATAAATTTCATTGTCAAAAGCACACAGACGTTTAACTTTGTGCTGACACAAACTGTCCCTCATCCCCTATGCATTATATCCCATGCACCTATGTTAAGCAGGATTTTATTTAAAACAGTACAGAACAGTTAATAAATAAAATAATACAAGACCTATCCGGCAACAGATGTGATAACCTTCCATCGCCTAATGAACCACACAACTCCGTGTGGCTTCCAACACCCCCCCCCCTTTTACCCCCCTATTCTAAATCAAACAGGTTTACCACAGCTCACGGACATATTGACATATATACATTAATATAACAGTTGTCATGCTTGTCCACAAAATGTATTAAACGACCACAAGACTGCCTGAACAGTGTACTAACAAGAGTCATGGTTTAGATATATATCACAACAAACATTACATTGCTACAACATAAAAGGCATGCAGCACACACAAGTATTTCACTACAGGAAAGACACCTATCCTAAAAATTATCACCAACACAAACGTGTTTGAAGCCTCAACCCCCACCCCCTTGCATGTCCCACCCAAACCTATTCACAACCAAACATACAAATTATACAGTAAAGAAAAAGAATACAACATTGTAACACATTGATACAGTACATGTATATACACAACCCATTTCACAAATATCCTCAAGTAATTACAAAGGGTCTGTCCTTGTGCATACAAGAGGCCTCATAACAGCAGGTCCTGCACAAGTAACACTACAAGTGTTTTTATACATTGTGTATGCATAGGTATAAAATACATACCCAATACTTGACATAGAACATAAGGATGCTCCTCAAACCTCCACCATACAGACCCCACCCAATAATATCATACAACATATAGTCCAAGATTCATAAACACAGCAGCAGCATACGCCACCTCAACCGCACCAGCGTACCTTAGGCGCAGCAACACCTCTAACCAGAACCAAACACTACTCATACTCCACAATTTGCAGACACATCTGAACAGCACATATCAAGCCACTTTCATCCTAACACTGGGCACATGCCCCTCTCTCAAGGAGCACGCTATCTGACGCTCCCAGACACACACGCCATTAACCGCCACTGCCATCAAGCAGCAGACCTCATCACACCTTCCACGACTATTCCCGCCCCTATCTAAACCCCCCCTCACACCTGGCTAAGGTTTCCTCCATCGCTGCCCCACTTGTACTTTTGCATGTCCACTTGGGCCCTGGGGGCCACGTTTGCCATGCTCTCCACGCACGACACCCGTGCCTCCTGGCACCACCTGCTGTCGCTGCTCACCTCCACTAGCACACCGCCCCCCATCTACCGATGTTTTCTTCCCTGTTCGTTGAGCCGGCGTCAGGACGGCGTCAGAGTTCGACATTGCTGCAGCCCTCTTCCTCGTCCCAGCGTCCTCCTCCATGTTTGTGACCGGATCGTCCACACGATGAACCTCCACCACCACCTTCGTCTCTGCCTTCTGACGAGGGGTCACCACGTCCCCGCCAGCCCCACCAGCACCAACAACCTCCTCCTGCTGCTGCTCGACCGCCACAGACACGATCTCCGGACTGGCCGTCGTCACAGCCGGGGAGACCACATCTGTAGATGAGAAAATGGTATGCAAAACAGACGATATTGTCGCATCCAAGTCCTCCACTTCCACCGTCACCTGGTCCTCCCCGGAAGCCTGCTGTACCACCGGCGATGCAGGTGACTCGAGAGACGACAGCTCCAGATTCGACACCACCACTGGCTCCTCAATCTCCTCACTCCAAAGCCGACCGTGGCCACCATCTCCTTTTCGTCCATGTATGGGAGCCTCCTGCCCATCGTCATTCGTGGATCCACCGGCCGGCCTTCTGGCCTGCCCTCGCTGCCCACACTCTGCTGTCATATGATCATATTCACCGCAGAGGCGACACGTCCGTCGTTGACCAGCATACGACACCATAACCTGTGTGCGGAAGTCATCAAGGTACACATACGATGGTATGGCCTGGCGTAGAGACATCTTAAGGGTAAACGAACCGTCTGGGAGACCAGCATACGCCCCAGCCACCCTATTGCCTTGTTTAGCCATGTGTATCACTCCGTATCTTCTGAAAACACTGCGGAGATCCGTTGCATCGGCCTCGAAGGGCACACTGCGCAGTTTCACCCACATATATTGTCGAGAGACATCCACCATACGCACATGCACGTCAGGGGACACATCTACGCAGAGATGTTGGAATTGCTCAACCAGCTGCTCGTACACTGGCTCGTAGAGTAGTTTTACAAATATCCGGTAGGCGCCATTTAATGCCACACCGTACAAATCCTTGTCCGTAATACCATAAGTGTCACGGATAATCTTAGGTTGCAAAACTTGTTCATTCTCAGGCGTAATCACCCCCCGAACAAGCTGTATACCAACGGTATTCACCCGCCTCCTCACGCTAAATACCATGACGTCACTGGATAGCTTGCTAGACTGTCAGCAGAGAGGTATGAGGCACGTCCACACTCCCTGGCAGCTAGGTCGCGAATATTGTATAAAGTTATTGACAGAGACGAATCACAAGTATGTCATGATACTTATGCTCAGAATCCTGGTGGTAAGTGTTGCAACCCCTGAATGGGTTAGTGTATATGATGTATATATATTTATATAATGTATATTACCTTTTCATATAATTTTATATTGCTTATATTTGCGATAATAGCTAAATCGTAAATATATTGCTTTATATTATTATTTGACTTAGTTACTTTTGTTAGGTAGGATGTAACATATTATGTGCTCATAGCTCAAGTCTTGATTGTCTAACTACTGTAATTATTGCTTGTGGCTCGTTACTCTGCCGGCTTCTCGTTGTTGCTGGGCAGCAACCGTCCACGGAGGTATCACGTGATAGACTAGACTGAAGTATTCAGTCTGGTCTAGACTCGCTTGGTGGTTGGACGTATTCCTGACAAGTGCCTAACTCTTCCTTATTGGCCCTTGTTGGAAGATCGTCTCTGTAGCTTTATGGTTAGTTCTGGAGACTCTGTTCACAGAACACTGTATAGACTTAGTGATTTTCGACTTTGTACTGAGGTTGTGTGTCGCCTAGACACTCTGAGCAACTCAGGTCCTGAGCTGTAGCTTCTGACCTAATTTGTACTGGTTTCTGTGTACTGTCACAGTCGGGGATTTTCTTATGCTGAACTTAGATCCAGTAGTATGGGAGTTTGTGTGACTTCTGTGGAGGATCTGCTGATGGTCCCTACTTAGTGTCGTTATATTATCTCATTGCTCCTGATTCTGTGTCGCAGTTCCTTGTTATATTGCTAGTAGGCTTAGCATTCTTTTTATGGTTCAAGCAGACTGTTCTGATTGCCAGTTGGTCAAGAAGTTAGCTTATTTGAGGACTTTTAGTCAGTCACTTTTTTAAGTCTAGTCGAGTCGTGAGACATAGCGAACTACTTATTAAATGTTAATGTACCAGACGGTACCTAAGACAAATATGTGATATGTGCTTTCAGCACAATAATACTGTACACGAGAGAAGTGATTAATATTATTTAGATTACTGTGATTAATTTAATTTAATTTAATTTGATATACGCCTAGACAACTTAATAAATTTATTAAATTTTTATTTCTCTAGTTAGTAGCCTACCAGTTGTAATCCTGAAGCACTATTAATTCTTACTATATTTTAATGGGTAATTGGACTAGGATACTGACTAATTGTTACAAAAATCCAGTAACAGGCTGGATGCTAGAAGGGCAGTCCTTTCTAGTATTCACTGGAGATCTCTAAGCTTTTAGAAATAGCATTTTTTGTAACAAATGGGGGCCTGTCCGGGATGCTCTTGATCCAAGGTGTTGGAGAAATTGTCCAGTTTGACATACTAGTAACTCTATACTCAAACACTTTGAGTACTTTCCTAATCTGAAGACTTTGAGTTTAGTCTTGTACAACATACTAGGTGGATGTATGTACTTGACTGAGTCTCTTGATCCAAGGAGATGGAAATACTGTTTATGAGCTCTAGCTCTAAGACCACCAACACTAAAATTCCTATTTGGATTATAGTTTCCCATAATCACTCTCTTGTAGTACACTTATTTTCGTGATGTATGCCAAAGTGAAACAGTTAATTGATACTCTGACTTTGTCTGAGTTGAGTACATTAAAACTTCAGACGTGTTGGCGAGTAGCCAAATATCTCGGTGTGACGTATAACAGGAATTACATCGCAGAAACTGTCAGAGAATTAATTAAAGATATGTTGTTTCCTGCTCATACAGAGATGTCTGATTATGATTCAGATACAGAAAGCCTAGTGTCACAATTAGGAAGTATTACTATTTGATGACATAGAAGAAAGAGCAACTAAGGAAGAAGTGAGCCTAGTGTCTGAGCCTAGTGTAGCTCAGTTCTCGCTCACGCCTTCCCTCCTAACTGGTAGTATGACTCAGCCTCATACTAGTACCGTGTATACTACACCAGTATCTACTTATCCTAGACCAGATCTAGACTCTCTAGAGGCGCCTGGACAAGGTTCACGACCTAAGGACCATCCAGACTCATTCGTTAGATTCCTTACTCCTCCATTACCCACTGGTCCTATCTCTCAGGAACAGTTTGAGAGGTTTGACCGCCTCATTATGTTGCAGACTGCACAAATAGAGGCACAGAGGAAATTGAACGAAGAAGATTTCCAGAGAGAAAATCTTCGTCTGGGAAGACAAGACTGATAGATCACAGAACACATTTAATGTGCAGAAAGCTGCATCCATGGTTCCTAAGTTTTTTGAAAGTGACTTAGACACCTATTTTGATGTGTTTGAGAACCAGGCACGAGCTATGAACTGGCCACGTAAGCACTGGGCTACCTTGTTGCACACAGCTTTAACAGGAAAAGCTCAAACTTGTACTGCTGCTTTACCATTTGCCAAGTACATTAGTTATGACACTGTCAAGCAAACTATTCTAGAGACATATAACTTGTTACCTGTAAGTTATCAATATGCATTTCGTACATTACAAAGACGGCAAGATCAAACTTGTGTAGAGTTTGCTCATGAGAAAAAAGTTGCATTTGAGAGATGGTGTAGGTCTGCCAAGTGCAACAACTACGACAGCCTTGTTCAGTTGTTACTACACGAAGAGTTTAACAACTGTATGTCTGCTGACATACAAGAATATCTGATCAATCATACTACCTCAGATATTCTGGAAACTGCAGCATTAGCAGACAATTACGAGGTTTCTCACAAACTTGCACGTACTAAAACACACAGAAACAAGGTAACTAAAAATTATCCTAGAAGTTGGCAACCTAAATCAGCTGCTCATTGCCGGCCTGATGTACCTGCTACTGTAACTTCTCGTACCTTTACCAGGAAAACTCACAATCCTGAATCTATGTGGTTAGACAGAAATCTGATATCGAGAAGAAGAAAGTTAAATGTACCTATTGTAACAGAAAAGGACATGCTAAAGAGTATTGCCATGAGTTAGAAAGAGATACGAGAAGCAGTCGTGCGGCTGGCGCCCTCACACAAGTCGTATCCTCTTCGAGCAACAAGGGCACCAAAATCCTAGTAATACCTCTGATCCTTCTGTTTTAGATAATATTACTCAGAACAGATGACTAGAGTCAGAAAGTGTATCTGATGAAAAGATTCATTCAGCGATGAGTCCTTACTTACCGAGAGGTAAAGTAGGATTTGACGAATCACATCTGAGATAACTACTTTCAGAGACACTGGCAGTTATCTCACGTTATTAAGAGAAGATGTACTGCCCGTAACTGATGATACCTATTGCAAGATAGATGTATTGCTAGAAGCCTATGGTGGGACTGTTATAAAAGTACCTCTTCACAAAGTTTACATTGAAACAAGCTATTATACTGGTTATATTTTAGTGGGTATATCCAGTGGTGTATTTCCTATCAGGTCAGTGGACTCGTTGATAGGGAACGATATCCTTCATGGTGGTAAATGTAAAGAACCACTTGTGATTGATAATAACACTGATGATAATTATGCCATTGAAGCTTGTAGAGAGAAGCCTTTTTATTTCCTCTCAGCGCAATTACTAGAGCTATGCCAAAGATACAACAACCATCCTTGTCTCCTGTTGAGTTAGTGGATGACAATGATTTGGGCTTGAATATGTTATTCAGTGACGCTCTACACCCAGGATCATTAACACCAACTCCCCCTTGTCATCAACCTAGTCAGGACACTACTGACGTTAAATTTCTAACTCATGGTGATTTAATCAAGGATCAGTTTTTGATCAGTCACTGGAAAGACTGAGAGATATAGCAGTTACTGAGAGTGAAGCAAAGGATCTCGATAATTGTTACTATTATAGTAACGGTGTACTGATGGAGAAAAATACATGTAAGTTGTCAGCTGATAGTGCTTCCACCACAGTCAAGCATCTCGTAGTGTTACCAGTTACATTTCGTGAACAAGCCACTGATTTTGCTCACAATAGTCCCATAGGAGGACATTTGGGTGTCAAGAAGACACTCGGTAAACTGGCAAAACATTTTACTTGGCCAAAGATGAAGGAAACAGTAGCTGATCATGTGCGACGTTGCCACGTGTGTCAAGTGACAGGCAAGCCAGCACACACACCTCCACCTACACCTCTTACTGTGTTCACTAGTAGCAAAGTTCAATTCATCTGGACTAGAGTGTATTCAGACTTGTTGAAAAGGTTGAAGCGCTTGCTTTCCTCTGCTCCTGTGTTGAAGAGTCCTAATTTCAATATTCCCTTCTTTTTACATATAGATGCGAGTGGTTATGCAGTGGGCGCTGTGCTGCTCCAACAGTCAACATCCACTGACATTCTCCATCCTATATGTTACTATTCATCTAAGCTTAAACGACACCAGAAAAATTATGCCACTATTGAGAAAGAGGCTCTAGCTCTTGTGGTGTCCTTGGAATATTTTGATGTATATTTGGGCACTTCCCCATTTTAAATTAACGTAATTTTATGCCCAAATACCTTTTATTGCTTGCTATATCAAATTCAGTAAAGTAACGTAATCTCTCCATCCCATGTTAATTATATATACTCATGTTTAATTAATATATTTATATATTCACAGTAGTGATATGTGTGTGAGGAAACAGTTGGAGACAGAAGCTGAGTGTTGAGTGGGTAGTGTTGTGTGGGCGATGTTACTGCGTGGCAGAACACTGTCCTGCCGCAGACCTCCCCCTCACTACACACCTTAAGCTGTTTCATACTCAGATGTCCATTCTGCATAGCATTACACAACCACTACTTAAGAGTGGAATGTCGTCTCCTGTCTATCGCACAAGACTATTTTTCATATGCAGTCTCCACTACTATGATCGAGCCTCAACGTGTCATGCTTGCCAACGCTATCCTGTCTCTACACTGATGTACATAACCACGAGTATGCAGAGATATGCTATGTACTGCCCTAGTACCAGGGGCATAACTTATAGTGATATAGACACTAAAAAATTATAGAAGTGCTTGGCACAAGATTGACTCTTTATTTTTTTTGGTTATTAAAGTGACATGAGTAATCAGCAATAATGTGAAAGACATTATCACAACTCCTAGTGCGACCATTTGTCGTGTTGGTGGGGTGTTGCAACCCCTGAATGGGTTACAATGTATATGATGTATATATATACATAATGTATATTACCTTTTCATAAAATTTTATATTGCTTATATTTGCGATAATAGCTAAATCGTAAATATATTTTTTTATATTATTATTTGACTTAGTTACTTTTGTTAGGTAGGATGTAACATGTGCTCATAGTTCAAGTCTTGATTATCTAAGTACTGTAATTATTGCTTGTGGCTCGCTACTCTGCCAGCTTCTCGTTGTTGCTGGGCAGCAACCGTCCAGGGAGCTATCACGTGATAGAGAGGGGGGGTGTTCTCACCTCACCTGAAGTATTCAGTCTGGTCTAGACTCGCTTGGTGGTTGGACGTATTCCTGACAAGTGCCTAATTCTTCCTTATTGGCCCTTGTTGGAAGATCGTCTCTGTGGCTTTATTGTTAGTTCTGGAGACTGTTCACAGAACATTGTATAGACTTAGTGATTTTCGACGTTGTACTGAGGTTGTGTGTCGCCTAGATACTCTGAGCAACTCAGGTCCTGAGCTGTAGCTTCTGACCTAATTTGTACTGGTTTCTGTGTACTGTCACAGTCGGGGATTTTCTTATGCTGAACTTAGATTCAGTAGAATGGGAGTTTGTGTGACTTCTGTGGAGGATCTGCTGATGGTCCCTACTTAGTGTCATTATATTATCTCATGTTCCTGATTCTGTGTCGCAGTTGCTTGTTATATTGCTATTGGGCTTAGCATTCTTTTTATTGTTCAAGCAGACTGTTCTGATTGCCAGTTGGTCAAGAAGTTAGCTTATTTGAGGACTTTGTCAGTCACTTGTTTAAGTCTAGTCGAGTCGTGAGACATAGCGAACTACTTAGAGCACTTACACACATACACACAAACTTATTTTTTAAATTGTATTAAATGTTAATGTACCAGACGGTACCTAAGACATAAATATGTGATATGTGCTTTCAGCACAATAATACTGTACACGAGAGAAGTGATTAATATTATTTAGATTACTGTGATTAATTTAATTTAATTTAATTTGATATACGCCTAGACAACTTAATAAATTTATTAAATTTTTATTTCTCTAGTTATTAGCCTACCAGTTGTAATCCTGAAGCACTATTAATTCTTACTATATTTTAATGGATGATTGGACTAGGATACTAACTGTTACGAAAACCCAGTAACAGGCTGGATGCTAGAAGGGCAGTCCTTTCTAGTATTCACTGGAGATCTCTAAGCTTTTAGAAATCGCGTTTTTTTGTAACAGTAAGGAAGTAAAACAACCTGGATGAAAATGTTGAAAGCAGACTCTCCAAACAGCTTTAGGAATATATACGAGAAGACCGATGAAACAGAGAAAGTGAGCCCGATTATGGCCTCTGAACAGGCGGGTTTGCGAGCTGAAAATCTATCACACGTCCACAGACACACACACACTGACAGAGACAGAGATAGATAGACAGAGACTGATAAACAGAGACAGAGACAGACAGACAGACACACACACACACACACACACACACACACACACACACACACACACACACACACACACACACAAACTGCGAAATATATGTCCGATATAGCAAGTAAAATAAGAGATTAGTGGGAATTATTGTGATGGCGGAAGAGAGGCACTGGCAGAGAAGAGACAGGAGAGACAGAAATAGCGACAGCACGAAGATTAATTCTGTTCCAATACTCTCCCTTATCCTTCAGAAACAAATGATACCGAATATTAATACGGGCCTGGGTGTTCTACGCTCTGATAGGATTTGTGGGTTGGAGTTTGTGTTTGTGTATACTCACCTATTTGTGATTGCAGGGTTCGAGTCATAGCTCCTGGTCCCGCGTCTTCGCTCGATACTAGCTCCACCTCTTCTTGAAGCTATGTATGGATCCTGTCTCCACTACATCACTCTTCAGATTGCTCCACTTCCTGACAACTCTGAAAAAATACTTCCTATCATCCCTGTGACTCAACTGAGTTTTCAGCTTCCAGTTGTGACCCCTTGTTGCTGTATCACGTCTCTGAAACTTTCTGTCCCTATCCACCTTGTAAATTCCTCTCAGTATTTTATATGTCGTTTTCATGTCCCCTTGTCCCTCCTGTCCTACAAAGTCGTCTGGATGATTGTCCTTAACCTCTCCTTGCATGGCATACCCCTTATCTCTGGCCTTGTTGCATACCTTTTCACATCCTAACGTGTGGGTTAAATACTGGTGCTGCATACTCCAATATGGGCCTGACGTACATAGTGTACAGTGTCTTCAATGATTCCTTACTAACGTATCGAAATGCTATTCATAGCTTTGCTAAGCTATCATATGCGTCAGCAGTTATTCCTGCTCCTCAAGCTATGATCGGTATGATACCCCAAGATCCTCTTCCATGAGTGAGGTTTGCAGCCTTTGGCGTCCTAGTGTGTACTCCGTCTGCAGTCTTCTTTGCCCTTCCCCAGTCTTCATGACTTTGCACTTGGTGGGATCTGGACCAGGCTTCCAGCCTGTCCAGATCCCTTTGTATTCTCACCTGATCCTCGTCCGCTCGAATTCTCCACATTAGCAATACACCGTCTGCGAAAAGGGACACCTCTGAATCTATCCCTTCCGTCATGTCATTCACATATACCATAAACAGCACTGGTATATATGAATGCCGTGACGGAAGGAATAGATTCAGAGGTGTCCCTGTTTGTAGACAATGTGAACCTAATGCGATAATTCAAGCGGACGATGATCAGGTGGGATTACAAAAGGATCTGGATAGGCTGCAAGCCTGATCCAACAATTGGCTTCTGGACTTTAGCCCCACAAAGTACAAAGTTATGATGACTGGGGGAGGTCAAAGAAGACAGCAGACGAAGTACACGCTACAAACCTCACTCAGGGAAAAAAAGATCTTGGTGTCATTGAGAGAGAGAGAGAGAGAGAGAGAGAGAGAGAGAGAGAGAGAGAGAGAGAGAGAGAGAGAGAGCGTGTGTGCATGTGTGTAAATGCACATGCTTACAAATAATCGAATATATAAACACACAAAAATATAAACATGTGAATTCAGACACGTATGCATACGCACAAAATACACTTGCACATGTATATTCACAAACGTATGAATGCGCAGAAATATTGTAGATGAATGGTTCAGAGAACTGACACGTTGATAAATTAGACACATGTGCAACTCTTGGGTATCTTTATTGAGGAAACGTTTCGCTACACAGTGGCTTCATCAGTCCATACAAAGGAGAATCTTGAAGAACAGGAGAAGAATGAGATAATCAGTCCCTCAACCTTGAGTCGATGTGGTCAGTCCATCAATCTTGAATAGAATACGGCACAAGTGCGGAGAAGGAGCTTATAAACCGTAGGCAGGAGAGGTGCAGGAGTCGTAGGTGGTGTCACATTTGTTCAATGTGGAAGTAGGTCGTGCCCAAGGGTTAGGCAAGCGAAGAATTCCCAAGTATTAAGATCCCAAGAAGTTGCAGTGTCTGACAGTCAGACACTGCAACTAAATATATTTTAGATTTGTTTACAATAATTTAATACTAAACAAACAGTGGAATATATTTTTTTCGTTAGGATCAGAAAGTTTTTGGCTTAATTATTGCATACACAAATTTTCACTTGTCCTATATGGCAAGATGAGCGTTGCTATTTAAGCCAAGATCGCAAGTTCTGCCTATTCGGCACGGCATATATATATAATTAGAAGAATTCACAGTAAAATGTGTGATTGCAAATATGAAAAAGTATCACAGTGAAAATAGGAAATAAAACCTTAGCGATTTCAGAGGTACACAGAGGTAAACTCAAGCACAACAATACTGTGTGCACGTCTTTGTGAGGCAAAAAATTTAACGATGTTGCACTCATGTATACGTAGTTTACATATTTGCGAGACAGGTTTGTGTGAGGTGTAGTCACCTTCTCTGAGTAAGAAAGGTTTAATGTTTAAAATGTACTTCATTTGCCTCTTCTTCCTATTCCTTTTCAGATATATATATATATATATATATATATATATATATATATATATATATATATATATATATATATATATATATATATATATATATTATATATATATATTATATATATCAGTTTTTATTCCGTTTCATTATATTTGTTTCTTGTATCAAATTTATTCAGAATTAAACTTTCGCTCTTTCATTGCTACTTCCCTGGCCTCATTTTTACATTATTTACCTTTAATAACATTTTTATATTCCATTCCCATGTCGCGAGTCCTTGCCTGGAGTTTTAATATGCAGTCTGCTAGAAGCTCAACCAATATATGTCGAATATTGAAACTCAGATGAGGGTGTGCGAGTGTTTGGAAGTGTGCGGGACTGAGCTTGGGAGAGTTTGAGGGTCTTGGGAGTCCAGGAGAATGTTGATGGAGTTAGAGAGTGAATATGGAGTTTGTTGGAGTGGGGGGCTTTGTAGGTGCGGGGGGGAGCAAAGGCAAACAGAGGGTGTAGGATTGTGACTGGCAGGCTCTAGGCATTGAATGAGGGAGAGAGGGAGACAGTGAGAAGAGGGAGGGAAGACGAAAGGAGAGAGGGAGGGAGAGGGAAAGAGAGGTCGAGAGGGAAGAGAGAGAGAGAGGGGGGGGGGAGAAAAATAGAGAATGAGGCACCAAGATGGTAATGCTGGAACAGTGGTAAGAATGAATGGTAGTGTTGGAACTAAAGGATGACGTTGATATCCTTGTGATGAAATTTGATTCCAAAATTACTATGAAGAACAACGTTGTAAATCTTGCGAATAAGGCGGCAAGGAAGCTGTTAACACTTAGCCCATCTGCTCGATAGTAGAGGCTGCAAGACTGCGTAAGGCACTTGTACACTCACACTTTGAGTATATTACATTTTCTTGGGAAACAGAATAAGGCGACTCATCCCTGGACAGATTTGGCATTTCAGCAGAGCCTTTAACACCGGAGGGATGTAGGTGGCCTTACCGTTATGTAAAAGGCTAATGTAATCAAGGTACCATTCTTGGCTCCACTTCGTGGTCTACACAACAAAACGGGGACAAACATCAACTACGTTCTTGCTGTATTCTTCTCAATAACATCACTTCATATGAGATCCATTATTCCTAGGATGGCTATAGTATGGAATATGTTCGTACAATATAATAGCATCTAAGAAATAAAGTCAGTTGAACAAGTGAAATTGCTCGCCCACAGATGGCTGCAACTTCACCCTACTCCCTATTTTTACTCGTAATAAAAAGGGAGGGAGGGAGAGAGAGGGAGTGAGGGAGAGAGGGGGAGGGAGGGAAACTGTACGAGAAGCAAGTAAGCTTTCACCTTCAGTATGAGCCACTTTCTGGACTGTCTGATCTCCATCTCATCTACGACTTGTTGACCGGATAGAGAATAATGGATGACAACTTCTCTCTTGTCTGGACTCGACCTAGATGGATCTGTCATTTCAGCGGAGCCTTCAATACTCTTACGAACAAGGCCAATGTTATCGAGGTTCCACACTTTTCTCCACATAGCGAGCAGCTGGAGAAGACAAGTTCTACACCCACAACACGATTGTGTGTGCTGGCACTTTCGACAGAGTATGGTACCAGGTACTCTTAGCAAAACTACAAGCACTAGGAATCTCCGACTGGCTCTGTACTATGCCTACTTAATGAATACCTTCAAAGTAGATCTCAAGTCTAATTCTCAATGGAGAAGTCAATAATATACTCAATCAGTGCCAGCGTTCCACAGGGAGGTGAACTTGGGCAATTGTTATGGAATATCTACCTCAAAGATCTTTGCCTCATCCAAGAGTCCTATGCCAATACAGATGACTGTCCTTTGACATTTACTTCACCAAAAGAAGAAATGTCACCTGCTCTCAGGTACGTAACTCTCCAGCTTACAGCTATGTCACCCTGGGGAAAACGATGGTAGGTTACATTTGCGTCAGAGAAAACTCAGATGGAGATGGTCTCTGGACAGCATGATATTAATGCTGGAGCAGTGTTAAGAATGAATGCGGGGACGAAGAGTATATTATAAGATCAAAATTTGATTTATAACTATTTATGAAGAACCTCGTAATAAACCTTGCACGTATGACAGCTAAAAATCTAGCAGAACCAAGGTGTATCTCATACTTCCTAGTCAGCAGAGACTGCGAAACTCTGAGGCATAACTGGGGTCACACCTTTACAATGCTCCACTGTATTCGCTGCTCTCCTTTCCCTGTCTCATCTGCTATTTCTAGACCTTAGCGCTTTCTTTGATTATAATATTTCGAGACCTGAGCATGACGACTCATCTTTCACCTGGACTTGACCTGGATGGATCTGCCATTCCAGCAGCGCCTTTAGCACCAGTATAACATTACAGGCATTACGCCTGTTATGTATTACTCCTGTTATGTAAAAGAGAGAGGTAGGGAGGGGAAGAGATTGTAAGGGAGGTAGTGGAAACAGTAAATGAAATGCTGGTGGACATCACCGTAGACTTCTTCGTTTAATTAATCAGGTAAGTGCAAGTGAGAGTAGGAGGTACGTTAATTACTGAACACATCTTCATTTTGTACTTAGCTTTCCTACTCATTATACAATTTTCTGAGCATTTCTTGAACACACAAAAAATCATCTTTAATTAAGTTATATTAGGGAAGATTGTACATGTTTATATTTGCCTAAAAAAAAAAAAAAAAAAAAAAAAAAAAAAAAAAAAAAAAAAAAAAAAAAAAAAAAAAAAAAAAAAAAAAAAAAAACTGTCAGAACATGTCTCTTATCCACCCTGAGTTGACGAACCAGACAAAATTAAATTCAACAGATTTTTTAGGCATGGTTTGAGTTCATGGTGTGTTATAAGTGCTAAGCACAACAAAGTATACTGAACCTCACACTAATATGCAAACTCGCAAAACGACTAGACAAATGTGAAAACATTATGCTAAAATATATCAGTGTCGAAGAATAGCACTTTGAGAACTTGGTCATACCAAATATTGATGATGGGTAAGACATGAACACCAGGTATTTCTTACTGACGGAACGTTTTGCCTGCGCTGCAGGCTTCATTATACTACTGAGACGAATTACAATCTTGGGGCCAGTAGACGAAGTGGTAAAGCAGCCTGAGTTAATCATCCACACAATCTCACCAAGGAATGTGGTTAACAGAAGGGAAAATGGGGTCATCAGTTCATGATGATAAAGCCATCAGCGCAGGCGAAACATTTCGTAGGTAAGAAATACCTGATGTTGTATGAGTGTCTTGGTTATCAAACTTCTTGGTTTTCTTTACGATCTATAATATGATCAATTTTATATAATATATTCGGAAGGCAAAAACGAGTTGCTTGAAAAAAGTATAAAAATTAAATAAAAATTTAACACTCAAATGAGTTATAAGATATAGTTTCTTTAGTGTGAGTTATGAATGTGTGAGCCACACTAGGACTTACTGTATTATAACTATTATTATTATTATTATTATTATTATTATTATTATTATTATTATTACTGACATTGAACCCGAAATGACCATACAGCTACTGAGCGTAATGAGAAGGGGAACGTACTCGGAGACACTACAGGACGCAGTGTAGACTTGAGTGCTCTATGGTGAGATATTTCTCAATGTAATAAGAAGAATCAACTAAGAGAATCTATTAACTGTCTTACTAAGTGGAACGTGTCTGATGTGAAATACAGTGCGTGCTGTGTTAACAAAACAAGGTGTTTATACGTACTAGCTCTGTGACCTTTATGTTTTCTCTTATTTTATACATTTCTAATAAATACGCACATTGTAAAAAACTTTTGCAGAGTAACAGATATATACCCATCGATTCAACAGCTTTTCCAGTAAAATAAATCAGATATTACCCTTACAGAGATAAAAAACAGATCAACAAAGACTAAACACACGAAAAGCTTATATACGCAATGATTGATGAAGCAGTCTAAAAAAAAATAAATCTAAAGGACATTGTAAAAGAGCGAAACCTTGATATTGCGAATCTTTACTAAAACCAAACTGGAAAAGCATTTTAAAACATTTCAACTTTTAATTGACAGTGTTCAGCATGGGGAGGGACAAGGGGAGGGGTAGAGAGGGGGAGTGGGAAGAGAAGAAGAGAGAGGGGGATGTAGGACAGGGAGAGGGAGTGGTAGGAGAGAGAGAGAGAGAGAGAGAGAGAGAGAGAGAGAGGGAGTGGGAGGAGAGGTAGAGATGGGGAGTGGGAGGAGAGGGAGAGATGGGGAGTTGGAGGAGAGGTAGTGTGAGAGGTAGGGAGGGAGAGTGGGTGGGAGAGGTAGTGAGGGAGAATGCGTGGGAGAGGTAGTGAGGGAGAGTGCGTCGGAGACGTAGTGAGGGAGAGTGCGTCGGAGAGGTAGTGAGGGAGAGTGCGTCGGAGAGGTAGTGAGGGAGAATGCGTGGGAGAGGTAGTGAGGGAGAGTGCGTGGGAGACGTAGTGAGGGAGGGGGAAAACAGAAAGACAGAGAGGAAGAGGGAGAAGAGAGAGATGAAGGGATAGTAGAGAACAGAGCAAGACGCCTAATCTCTCGCCTAGACCCAGCCTGGATAGATCTGTCATTACAGCAGAGCCTTCAACACAGGAGGAATGTGGGTGGTCATACTGTTATGTACAAGGGCATCATTATCAAAGTACCACGCTTAGCTCCACTTCGAGGACAGCGAGAAGCAATCTTCTATACCACAAGACGGCCAGAAAGCAGCAACTTCAGTCTGACTGTACCCTTCTCCAGAACATCATTTCATCTGAGATCATTTATCCGCAGGATAAATCGAGTCTGGAACATGTTCGTACAGCATAATATCAACGAGATAAAGCCAGTTGATCAAATGAAAATGCTGGCCCACAGATGGCTTCAACTTCATCCTGTTACCAATTTATATGTTCCATAACAATAAAAATGCTTTCAAATCAGCTGATGTAGGTAACATCATCAATTAAGTTAGTAATCCCAAACTTGTCAATAGCTTGCCAATAAAGTCAGGGATCCTTAACCTAACCTTGTCAAACCCCGTGTAAAAAAAGAGAGAGGAAGAGAGAGGAAGAGAGAGAAAGAGAGGAAGAGAAAGAGAGGAAGAGAGAGGGACATTGCTGGTGCTTTCGACTCAATAAAGATACTCAAGAGTTGCACGTGTGTCTAATTTACAACGTGTCGGTTCTTTGAACCATTCATCTACAATGCTTTCGACTAAGTGAGGCACCAGGGTCTATTGGCAAAACTGCAAGCACTGGGAATTGCAGGCTCCTCAGTGATTACCTTCATGGTAGATCTCTAAGGGCAGTTCTCAATGGGACAGAATCAGCAAGACATCCTATTGGGGCAAGTGTTCCACAAGGAAGCGTTCTGAGACCATTGTTATGGAATGTCTACTTCAATAACCTTCTTCATCTCATCCCAGAATCCCATGCCTATGCAGACGACTGTACAGTGACATTCACTTATCCAAGAGAGGAAATGCCAGCTGCTCTAAGCTACATCAATCACCAGCTAAGAGCTATATCAGCTTGGGGAAACAGATGGCAGGTAAAATTTGCACCTGAGAAAACACAAATGATGATGGTCTATAGGCACTATGATGATAATGCCGGTGCAGTAGTAAGAATGAATGGGAGGGTGTTGGTAACTGGGGAAGAAGTTGATATCCTTGCGATGAAATCCGACCCCAAACTGATCATGAAGAACCACGTTGTAAATCTTGCAAACAAGGCAGCCAGGAAGTTTACAGCACTTCGCCGTATCTCGCATCTGCTTGACAGCAATGGTTGCAAGATTATGTATGAACACTAGTACGCTCATACCTTCAGTATGCTCCGCTCTCTTGGTTTGCCTGGCCCACCCCGCCCCCCTCTCATCTGCGACTTCTTGACAGAGTAGAGAACAGAACAAGACGTCTCACCCATCCAGGATAGATCTGTCATTTCAGCAGAGCCTTCAACACAGGAGGGATGTGGGTGGCCTTACTGTTATGTACAAGGCCAACATTGTTAAAGTACCACACTTGGATCCACCTCGAGGACAGCGAGAAACAAGCTTCTATACCACAAGACGGGCAGAAAGCAGCAACTTCACTCTGGCTGTACCCTTCTCCAGAACATCACTTCATCTGAGATCATTTATCCCCAGGATGATTCTAATCTGACACACATTCGTACAGCATTATGATATCAACAAGATAAAGTCAGTTGATCAAATGAAAATGCTGGCCCACAGATGGCTCCAACTTCATCCTGTTCCCTACTTGTATGTTTCTTAACAATAAAATGTCTTTAAATTAGCTGATGTAGGTAAAAGCTCTTAGCTTGTCAATTACGTTTGGAATCCTTAACCTTTAAATAGCTTGTCAATAAAGCTAGGGATCCTTAACCTAACCTTGTCAAACCCTGTGTAAAAAAAGGGGGGGGGAGAGAGAGAGAGAGGAAGAGAGTGTGAGAGGAAGACAGAGACGAAGAGAAAGTGTTAAAAAGGGCAAATGTAGCCCCTGTTCATAAACAAAAGAAGAGCAGTTTGGAACTCAGCTAATACAGACCAGTGTCACTCCTGTCAATCCCTGGTAAGATCCTGGAGACAATCTCACGGCAAATGAGTTTTTTGACTTCCACTCACTTTGTGACCCTCAATATGGCATCAGAAGAGGTTATTCCTAATGGTCTGTAGCTAAATCTCTCCACTAACTGTCACCGGTCACCGGATGAATCCCAAGTCAGCTGTGTAGTAGTACTGAATATTGCTGGTGCTTCCGACAGAATATGGCACCAGAGACTCTTGGCAAACCTGTAAGCAATGGAAAAAAAAAATTGCAGGCTCTACACTATATCTCCTCAGTGATTACTTTCAAGGTAGATCTCTAAGTGTAGTTTTCAATGGGACAGGGTCAGCAAGACATTCAACTGGAGCAAGTGTTTCCAGCGAAGCGTGCTTGGACTATTGTTATGGAATGTCTACTTCAATAACCTCCATCATCTCATCCAAGAATCCCATGAATATACAGACGACTGTACTCTGACATTTACTTATCCAAGGGAGGAAATAGCAGCTGCTCTAAGCTGTATTAATCACCAGCTAAGAGCTATACCAGCCCGGGGAAACCGATGGCAGGTAACATTTGCTCCTGAGAAAACACAAATGCTGATGGTCTCTAGGCTTCATGATGGTAATACCGGAGTATGAATGGTTGTGTGTTGGTACCTGGGGACGAAATGAATAACCTTGGAGTGAAATATGACTCCAAACTAACAATGAAGAACCACGTTGTAAATCTTGTAAACAAGGTGGCCAGGAAGCCTACAGCACTTCGACGAATTTCGCATCTGCTAGACGTTAAAGGTTGCAAGATTCTACACGATGCACAGATCCGCTCACACCTTGAGTATGCTCCAGTTTCTTGGATTGTCTGCTTCCCCCCTCCACCACCGCCTCATCTGCGACTTCCTGACACAGTAGAGAACAGAGCACGACGCCTCATCCCTCACCAGAACCCATCTTGGATAGATCTGTCATTCACCAGAATCTTCCTCACTAGAGGGATGTGGGTTTCCTTATTATGTACAAGGCCAGTATTGTCAAAGTACCACACTTAACTGCACTCCGAGGACTACGAGAAGTGAGCTTCTACACAACAAGACGGGCAGCAAGGGGCAATTTCACTCTGATTGTACATCTCTCAGAAACATCTTTACAACTCTCCTTCAAAGACCACAACAATGTATCTCCCTCATTTGCTAGAAAAAATGATAGGATGGATAATGAGAACCTTCAAAACTAGGGACGCCAAGCCCATGATGATTCTCTTCAAATCGCTTGTGCTCTCTAGGCTGGAATACTGCTGTACACTAACGGCATCCTTCAAGGCTGGCGACATTGTAGACCTGGAGAGTGTACAAAGAACTTTCACGGCACACAAGTACGATAAGGCATCTAAATTACTGAGAACAGTTGAAGGTCCTTGATCTGTATTCTCTGGAACGCAGGCGAGAGAGATATATGATATACACTTGGAAGGTCCTGGAGGGATTGGTGCCAAACCTGCACACGAAAATCACTCCCTATGAAAGCAAAAGATTCGGCAGGAGATGCAACATTCCTCCGATGAAAAGCAGGGGCGCCTCGAGTACAGTGCGAGACAACACAGTAAGTGTCCGGGTCCCAAGACTCTTCAACTGCCTCCCAACATACATAAGGGGGATTACCAATAGACCCCTGGCTGTCTTTAAGAAGGCATTGGACAGGCACCTAAAGTCAGTACCTGACCAACCGGGCTGTGGTCCGTACGTCAGCTTGAGTGCGGCCAGCAGTAACAGCCTGATTGATTAGACCCTGATCCACCATGAGACCTGGTCTCAGACCGAGCCGCAGGGGCGTTGACTCCCGAAATCCTCTCCACGTAAACTCTAGGTAAACTAAGATCATTTATTCCTAGACTGACTCGAGTCTGGAACATGTTCGTACGGCATACAGATATCAACGAAGTAAAGTCAATTGTTCAAATGAAACGGCTGTTCTACAGATGGCTCCAGCTTCATCCTGTTCCCTATTTGTATTTAAATGAGCTGCTGTAGGCAACACCTCTTATCCTGTAAATAAATTTAGGCATTATTAAATTAACTTTGTAAAACCCTGCATTGAGAGAGACACCAACCTACCTTAAGGAACAGAAAGTTGAAGGATTCCAAAATAAGGGTTACAAAACTATTACAGTTCATAAAACCATGCTAGCCTTTAAGAAACTTTGAAGGAGAGAAAAGATTTCAAGAAGGTAAATGAGGGGGCTCCACAATACGTATATTAAGAGAACTATTATTTAAAATCGGTCGTTGTAATCGAGGTTTTGTATTTTATACAGTAATAAAGTGAACAGCTCACATTGCTGATCCTGTAAACAAAAGTTCAACTTACATCCTTAATATAATAACTATTTTAATTAATATGAATCCACTTTAGTGAGAAGCAGCAATAAACTAGGAATTATACGAGGAACGCTGCAGTTTTATTAATACTAATACAAGATAATTGGAAAGTGATTATTTTCAACAAAGGACAAGAAAAAAGAAAATGCCAACAGGAATGACTGGATTTTATTATAATGATCAAAGCTTACATAGAGCTTATTTTGAAGTATTCAACGGTGGCAATGAGCTTGCTCATAATCAAGAATATAAGGAAACCAGCGAAAAATCCAGAATTTCTTAAGGAAAATGTTCTGGAGACGAGTATTATGAGCTACTTCAAGAGACTGGTAGCGGTTGCAATCACATACTGAGGGTGTGTTATTCGATCCGTGACACGTGTTGAAACGTTGTACGTGATACACCTGCTGTCCCTCACCTAGCAGCAAGTAGGTACTGGATGTTCGATGACTACTTTCGGTCGCATCTCGGGGAGAGGTAGCATACTTTAGATAGAGGTGGATTTTGAAATGAGATGAAGTTGGATAATAGCTTTTATCCTGCAAAATTAATGTGTGTAAAAAGAAGTACCAAGGGAAATATTATGACATGAATAGTTCTCAAAGTGGAGAACACAGATGGCAGCTAAACGTGAGAGAAACTGCGGGAAGGGTTAACAAAGGCGAACATATCACAGGTTTATAAAGAAAATATGATCACGCTCAGATGGTCAAGAATCAGTAAAGATGGTCGATAAGAGTTAAGAGAGAGGAGGTCAGGAGTTCTAGATCAACTCCTGCAAACATAAGTAGGCGAGAGCATCTAAATTAGCACATAAATAAGTACTCACCCTGGCACAAAGGAAGTAAGACTGTCTTCTCTAAAAGCTCACTACGTCTTCTGCAAGAGAAAGCCAGAAACCAACGTAAAAGTGTTTTTCTCTAAGTATTAACTAGTCACTGATAAGAGAAATGCTGAGGAGAATAGAAATTGTAGCATAGATAGTTGAGCTAGACACGCTACTGGTCAGGTGCAACAAGGTGGGGAAGCTCTCAACACCACTCATATCTTTATGAGCAACAAATTGAAAGATACGTGGAAGATGTTGTTATGAGGTAATACCTGTGCACTTTGTGAAAGATAGAGAGCGAGTGATGGTGAACCTGTGTTCTTTGGGTCACCTATTTTCATTGCTTAAAGTTGTGTGTGAGCGCGCGTGTCCGTGTGCACGCGCGAGTCTATACTGCTCATCAAGAAGGCACCAAAAAAAAAGTGATATCTTAATATACAATATAACCCCAGAAAATAGTAACAGAAGTCCGAACACAAGAAATAAAACAACAATAATCTTAAGTAGCAGAGACGTGACCTCAGATGTAGTCAGTGAGACGTTAGTTAGGTTACTTATTATGTGTGGGAGATGCATTTCCATTTTTCTGAATTTTTATTTAGTCAGGTCACATATCAGGTAAAGGTGAAGAGTGATATCCCAGCTCAATCGGCATTTGTCAGCATAGTTTACAATCCTCAGAAATTTTATGTATCAGAGATGAATCGAATTTATATAATCTTGCATTTATATTCCATATGAAATAACCATGTTTTATTAAACTTGACTGCATTATTTTTCGTTCTCCTCATAAATGTTTGAGTGTAGGAACAACATTTTAATGTGTGTGTGTGTGTGTGTGTGTGTAATTTATATATATATATATATATATATATATATATATATATATATATATATATATATATATATATATATATATTATATATATATATATATATATATATATATATATATATATATATATATATATACACATATATATATATATATTATATTTAACACACTGGCAGATTCCCACCAAGGCAGGGTGGCCCGAAGAAGGAAAACTTTCACCATCATTCACTCCATCACTGTCTTGCCAGAAGGGTGCTTTACACTACAGTTTTTAAACTGCAACATTAACACCCCTCTTGCAGAGTGCAGGCACTGTACTTCCCATCTCCAGGACTCAAGTCCGGCCTGCCGATTTCCCTGAATCCCTTCATAAATGTTACTTTGCTCACACTCCAACAGCACGTCAAGTATTAAAAACCATTTGTCTCCATTCACTCCTATCAAACACGCTCACGTATGCCTGCAGGAAGTCGAAGCCCCTCGCACACAAAACCTCCTTTACCCTACTCCCTCCAACCTTTCCTAGGCCGACCCCTACCCCGCCTTCCTTCCACTACAGACTGATACACTCTTGAAGTCATTCTGTTTCGCTCCATTCTCTCTACAGGTCCGAACCACCTCAACAACCCTTCCTCAGCCCTCTGGACAACAGTTTTGGTAATCCCACACCTCCTCCTAACTTCCAAACTACGAATTCTCTGCATTATATTCACACCACACATTGCCCTCAGACATGACATCTCCACTGCCTCCAGCCTTCTCCTCGCTGCAACATTCATCACCCATGCTTCACACCCATATAAGAACGTTGGTAAAACTATACTCTCATACATTCCCCTCATTGCCTCCAAGGACAAAGTTCTTTGTCTCCACAGACTCCTAAGTGCACCGCTCACCCTTTTTCCCTCATCAATTATATGATTCACCTCATCTTTCATAGACCCATCCACTGACACGTCCACTCCCAAATATCTGAATACATTCACCTCCTCCATACTCTCTCCCTCTAATCTGATATCCAATCTTTCATCACCTAATCTTTTTATCCTCATAACCTTACTCTTTCCTGTATTCACTTTTAATTTTCTTCTTTTGCATACCCTACCAAATTCATCCACCATCCTCTGCAACTTCTCTTCAAAATCTCCCAAGAGCACAGTGTCATCAGCAAAGAGCAACTGTGACAACTCCCACTTTGTTTGTCATTCTTTATCTTTTAACTCCACGCCTCTTGCCAAGACCCTCGCATTTACTTCTCTTACAACCCCATCTATAAATATATTAAACAACAACGGTGACATCACACATCCTTGTCTAAGGCCTACTTTTACTGGGAAATAATCTCCCTCTTTCCTACATACTCTAACTTGAGACTTACTATCCTCGTAAAAACTCTTCACTGCTTTCAGTAACCTACCTCCTACACCATACACCTGCAACATCTGCCAAATTGTGTCCCTATTCACCCTGTCATACGCCTTTTCCAAATCCATAAATGCCACAAAAACCTCTTTAGCCATATCTAAATACTGTTCACTTATATGTTTCACTGCAAACACCTGGTCCACACACCCCCTACCTTTCCTAAAGCCTCCTTGTTCGTCTGCTATCCTATTCTCCGTCTTACTCTTAATTCTTTCAATAATAACTCTACCATACACTTTACCAGGTATACTCAACAGACTTATCCCCCTATAATTTTTGCACTCTCTTTTGTCCCTTTTGTCTTTATACAAAGGAACTATGCATGCTCTCTGCCAATCCCTAGGTACCTTACCCTCTTCCATACATTTATTAAATAATTGCACCAACCACTCCAAAACTATATCCCCACCTGCTTTAAACATTTCTATCTTTATCCCATCAATCCCGGCTGCCTTACCCCCTTTCATTTTAGCTACTGCCTCACGAACTTCCCCCACACTCACAACTGGCTCTTTCTCACTCCTACAAGATGCTATTCCTCCTTGCCCTATACACGAAATCACAGCTTCCCTATCTTCATCAACAATTAACAATTCCTCATAATATTCCCTCCATTTTCCCAATACCTCTAACTCTCCATTTAATAACTCTCCTGTCCCATTTTTAACTGACAAATCCATTTGTTCTCTAGGCTTCCTTAACTTGTTAATCTCACTTACGTCTCACTAGCTGCGAGTGAGACGTAAAACTCCAAACCGACGAACTTTTTCTTATTTTTAACAAAATTTGTTGATAACATCTCACCCATTCTCTCATTTGCTCTCTTTTTACATTGCTTCACCACTCTCTTAACCTCTCTTTCTCCATATACTCTTCCCTTCTTGCATCACTTCTACTTTGTAAAAACTTCTCATATGCTAACTTTTTCTCCCATACTGCTCTCTTTACATCATTCCACCAATCGCTCCTCTTCCCTCCCGCATCCACTTTCCTGTAACCACAAACATCTGCTGAACACTCTAACACTACATTTTTAAACCTACCCCATACCTCTTCGACCCCATTGCCTATGCTCTCATTAGCCCATCTATCCTCCAATAGCTGTTTATAACTTACCCTAACTGCCTCCTCTTTTAGTTTATAAACCTTCACCTCTCTCTTCCCTGATGCTTCTATTTTCCTTGTATCCCATCTACCTTTTACTCTCAGTGTTGCTACAACTAAAAAGTGATCTGATATATCTGTGGCCCCTCTATATACATGTACATCCTGAAGTCTACTCAACAGTCTTTTATCTACCAATACATAATGCAACAAACTACTGTCAT
>NC_091298.1:25853338-25855838 GCF_038502225.1 Cherax quadricarinatus
TCAAGAAAAATATGTTGGTTCTCCTTTACCATGAAAACTTGGTTGATATGCCTTCTCTTCTTAAGACTTTTAATATTAAAGCATTCAAAAATCTTGATACAGTAAAAACTTTTGATTAAGAATCTCTACCAAAATGCTAATGGATGTCTATAAGATTCCTGTAAAATTTGCGACAAGTTTATTATGGCTCAAACTGGTAAAACTGAATCAAGATTAAAACAATACAAATATAGCATTAGAACTGACAAGATTCCACGTTTCTCATTTATTCATGCATGAACCATCCAATTGATTTTCTAAAAGTTGAGAAAGTAGTAACAAGCAAGTCCATAGTCGACAGGAATATACTGAATCTTGTTTCATAAAAAGCAGTTTTGACAATAATATGAATATTTCCCTTTGGTTTATATAAATTATATCCATTTATAATTACTAGTTAGAATTTGGGTAGAATTTAATAATACACCGGACAAATAAATAGCTCGGGGGTGAGTTTTGCAAAGGACCTGTCTGCTACTCTGCGCGCCACGTGTTTATAACCATTGTGGATCTGATAGTGTGAGGTGCCAGCCGACCCCTTTATATAGCTTCCTATTTCACTCTCATAGTCTTTATAATGAGTAGTCACGAAAGCGCTTGAATTTTTCTATTCTTTCTATGGGTTGTTTTGCATATTTTGAAATCACCTGTTTACTGTGATTCATTGCATTAATGGATACTCACACGACTCTTCAGAATGCCCTCGATGCTTTCCCTAATCATATATCTTTGCTCACAGTTTTCTCTGCACTGACTGTCCTGCTGCTAAAAATTGACTTAATTTTTTAAAAAAATTGTTTAAAATGAACAAGTTCTGCCTAAGTCTCTTTTTACCCAATAGACTCTCGACATGAGAGATATTCGTCCTTTTGATGATTTTATGAGAATTATTCTTCAGAAACATATTGAAATAACCAAAATACAGATAAGGAAGCATTCAAAATATTGAGAAACAAAAATACTCTTAATCAAAATATTCATCAGAATGAAACACAGTATGTTGGATCATTGCTATAATAAACCCAGAAGAATTTGCAATGAACTCAAGAGCAACTACAAAATAGAAAATTGTGACATTTTAATTCGCTGGAAAAATAGTGATTGACAAAGCATGCTAATAACAATTTTGTAATTAATTTATCAGATGAAATTTTAGACAAACATACAACTGCTGCTCTAGTTTTGGTTTGCCTGCAAACTTCAAAACTTATAATGTTGAAATTGCAAAAGCCTTTGCACTTTGAAAACTTGATTTATCCTCTGATGAAATTAATATTAGTGTTGAAATGGTATATAACTCTATGTTAAAACCAAACAATAATACAGTATCCCACCAAGTTTTCAAAGATTCTTTTTTAAGTCTTATGATACAATTTAATAACAATAAAAATTTGCGCCTTACTAAAGCAGACAAAATAAATGCAATAGTAATTATGAGGAAAATGATTACCAAGAAAAAATGAATAATTTAGATGAGACTGGAACTCTATTCTAAACTTAGGAAAAATCCCCTAGAAACCGTTAAATACAATTTCAATAAACAATAAACTTACTGAAAGGCAAAGATGAATTAGTCAAACAACTTATTTCCACTAATCCATCTTTACCTTACATGTATGGACTAATAAAACACACAAACCAGGGAATCCAGTCAGACCAATTATTATTCCATAGGGTCAGTTTCATGTTAAACATCCAAATGGCTTGTCGATATTTTGGAGCCCTATTGTTGGCAAAATTTCTGTAACTTAATGTTAAAAAAACAAATATAGACTAATGATAAATTAAACTCCTTGACTGACTTAAATTTAACATGGTTAGTTTGATGTTACTTCCTTGTTTACGAAAGTTCCTGTTGATGATTTATTAAGTTTATCTGAAGAACTTTGTTAACTATGATTTACCATTGCCAGTTCCTACTATCATTAAACTTATTGCAAACTTTGCATTGTTGATGCAAAATTTGTGTTTAATGATAAGTTTTACACTGTAGTTTGGTATGGCAATGGGAAATCCTCTTCACCTGTTCTAAACCTATACGGAATTTTTTGAAACACGCTTTAGTAAATACAATCCTCCTAATAGAGTAAAATGGTTCAGATATGCTTGATGATATTTTGTGTCTATGCCCAAAAATGATATACACCATTTTCTTGGAAAATTAAATAGCTTAGCCCATTCTATAAATCCTTCTACTGTTGAGTTTGAAGAAAATAACTCATTGCCTTTTCTAGATGTTTTAATTATTAAGGGTAATAATGAATTCAAATTTAAAATTTACAGAAAACCTACAAAATAACTGTTCCTATGTCCACTATTATTCCTCGCACTCATGATAGAGTCAAACTGTCTGTTTTCTCAATGTCATGTTTTTAAGAGCTAATAATTTGTAGTCCTGAGGTTCATGATGAGGAAATATCCAAAATTATGAAATAGGTAAAGATTTAAAATAATGCAAGAA
>NC_091298.1:25873338-25905331 GCF_038502225.1 Cherax quadricarinatus
AGAGTTGGGTTAAGACCTAATTTTGTGCTGTTTACTGAAGAAACTGGGATATTATTTTCCTCTGGACTTGTGAGTGTCTCTTTTGATGGAGTTCATATCATCAGCACTAATATTTAACTTCATTATACACTTTTCCGTGCACCGAGGTACTAGGGACTAGGTTTAGCAATACGGGGGATACCTTTCACGGATCGCCGACCGAAATGCATCTAAAATTATAATAATAATAATATTATTATTATTATTATTATATTCGTAAATATTATTGAGCACCTCCGTAACAGAAGACAATCAGGTTCGATCCGAGAATGACAAGGGTAAGGTGAGGGGTCGTTGCTGTTTGGTGGCTCATCAATCGACGATGACATGAGTGTCCTTCAACGAAGACAGACGTGGAGGGAGTGAGTGATGGTGATGGTCATCAGAAATGCCTCAGCGGGTGGACCTGTCTAACAGTTTCTGATGGAGCTCGCAATGAATCTTCTAAATGACTCGATCCGTCAACGTCTACGTCTCCTCTCCTCTAATTTCTCTCCTAATTCAGCAATCAAAATGTAATCGGCCATTTCTTTAACCTTTCTAAACTATTTTGCTCACGAACTTTTATCCTCTCCCAAAGCTCTCTCTCGTTCTCTCTTACTCTCTCCCTCTCTCGTTATCTCGTGCTTTCTCTCGCTCGCCCTTTCTCTCTCTCATGCTTTCTCTCTTGCTCCCGCTCTCTTGCGCGCTTTCTCTCTTGCGCGCTTTCTCTCTCGCGCTCTCTCTCTCTCTCTCTCTCTCTCTCTCTCTCTCTTTGCTCTCTCTCTCTCTTCCTCTCTCGCTCGCGCTCTCTCCACACATAATTTGTAAAAATTATAGTTTCGAGATTTTAATTCCAGTCAAATGGACCGCAATAATTTATCATGAAATACAGTCGTCTGTGACTTCCTAGAGGCAGTCCAAACCTTTGTAAAGCATGCGAGACAATATTATAGAGGAAATAACCAAACTGACATGTTTCTGGCAAACAATCTTTGGGTTGTTGAAGCGCTTAAAAAAAAGCGATCACGAATGTTTTTTTGTTTTTTTGTTTCATGGAAATGTGATAATAGCGCTAAAGTTCGGACGTAGTTCTGTTTTTTCTCGAGGTCGTTTTAGCCTGACAACGATGCGTGTTTTCTGGAGATAAGCGGACGGAGGAAGGAGTCTGTACTAGTTCCGCTGAACGACCCTCGAGGATTTAAAAAAATAGCCCGGTACACTGCTTATCTTTATTATAATTTATTTTTTATTGTTTAATAAAGGGGGTGAGGTAAATATAGTTTTATGTGATCTTCGGGGTAATGAAACCGAAAATGTTTAATACCATTACTGAGACTGTAGAAACCACTTCACCTGTGGTGGCTTGGGGGTATCTAGGGAATATTGCCGGACCTGATAAATAGTGACAATCGCCGTTGCTACTATGACATTCTCCAGAACGTTTGATCAGCTTCCCAAGCTTCTCCAGGAGTATAAAACAATATATAGTAAATGGTTAAACAGAAGGTAAATACATCATGGGTGGGAAGAGGCATTTGCTAGCGCAACAGGAAGAGAGGGTCACCTTGTGAACCAATATCTTTAGTGCAAAAGAGAGAAACCCAAAATAAGAAAAGCCACTAGACCCTAAAATTTTATAAAATTCTTTCTTTGATTTTTTAAGAGTGTGTACCGGAAAGGCCGGTGACCAAAAGTCTCAAATGGCGAGTCATCGTATGTGCCACCGAGACATTTGCCGTTTCATGGCAAATTTTACCTAACTTAAAAAAAGGCAAAATGGACTGATAGATTCTCATCTTACGGACATACACACAACTGTAAGTACAGTTCAGTCTTAAATTGCAGAAAATTTACAATTCAGGTTAAATGGCGAACACCGATAAACAAAAGCCCAACTGAACATACAGATGCAACCAACATAAGAGAATAATATCAATAGATTTAACAAGTACATACAGCAATAAATACAGATAGAACAATAAGTATCAATACAGCTACGAGTTGGACAAGTAGAACTACAGTTATAACTACAAGTACAGCTACAAGTACATCTACAAGTACTGTTAGATGTACAACTTAATTTCAGTACCGATTTCAGCTGTACATGTACTCAGACCTGTACTTGTTACTGCATTTCAAGATGTACTTGAAGCTATATCTGTAGCTGCACTTTTAACTTTAGTTGTAGCTATATAAATTGCTGTATATAAGCTAGGCTTGTATTTGCACGTACAGCTACAAGTATACACAACAGTAAGCACAGCTACAACTACAGTAACAAAAACAGCTTCAAGTACAGCTTTAACTGCAATTTCATTTACAGCTTTAATTACAGCTCTAATGCAGCTTTAGCGACAGCTTCAAGGTCAGCTTCAAGTACAACTAAAACCACAATTACACCTACAGTTGGAGAAAAAAATCTCAACTAACTGCGTGGCAGAAATTATATCTGGCAACTCAGACGTTGTAAACAGAAGAGTGAAGTCTGTTTTCAAAATTGAATTAACCCAATTTATAACGACAATGATGACTGGTTGACAAAATTAATTGCGAGAATGTTCCGTGTATATATTTACTAGGTGTATATATTTACTAGGTTCTCACATATATTTTAGGCGATTTAGATATTGATGAGTGTATTGGTTTTGAATAATCGTGAGTGTATTGGGTTTGAATAATCATTTCTGTTTAAAAACTCTGTCGACATTGCATTTTCTTAGGCATGCAGTTGGAAGAATGTCTTCGAAATAAGCAAACCAGAGATGATTTTTTGTAACATAACAAATGAACACTCCACAGAGGGGATCCTGAGTCGAACCCTGTTCAATATTCTAATATAACTAGGCCAACTTCTTTTATAAAGTGATACAAAACTGCACGGCAATACTGACGACCTCTCGCTAGTAGTTTGCAAAAGCCATAAATAACCAGCGTTCGACGTCATACACACTACTTGCAAGAAACTCGTATCAAAGATTTCAGGAGAGAAATTCAGCGTGTAGATTATCAAGGAAAAGACCGCAGATGTTAGATGGTCACATACTAAATGTCAAACTGCAGTGGACTTCCTGTTACATATTTCTTGGTACCTGGACTGACCATCGACAAACAGATGGAAAACACCAGGTCACGAACCCTTACTTTAGTCATGGCCATAAAATCCACCATAAATCCACTTACTGATACTAATTATAAGGTAATATGATTATAAAACTTCTGATTCACACCACTCACGAAAGATGAGCAAATATAAATTATACAAAATTATACATACGGATCATGCTTGGAACGCTCCGGTGCACCAGACCAACCTCTCAGGGTACAAGTTCAGTTTCCTGCTTTCAGGAATAAAAATGAGTATATAAGCTCCTTAACAGTGGCTATGATATTCCTTCAACAAAAATACGCCTTTGTAAAGAAAGATTCTCATGGTCTGTTTCAGAACGTTATCTCTTCACTGACATCAACTGGCTCAGGACAACTGTCGATGCAAAGAAAAATGTTGTAACCTTCAAAAAAAATTACTTAAAACGCTGACCTACTTCAGCAGCATATCACCCGAAGCAAAAATTAGAAAATTGCTCGTAAAATGAGAACATATTTATGCAGCACAGACACCCTACTATGCCACGCCGTGATGTGTACTTTACTGATAAGTGGATTCACACAAAACCAGCAAGATGTAGTTAAAGGATACTGTCTTCCCATTAATCAATACTGGAGGCTGATCTAGTGGCAGTTTCCATAGCTACAGTATTGTGCAAATTAATTTGGACAGGAGTAAATTTTGTAATTATCTCATGATATGCCATAGTCTCCGGCTATATTAATGTAGCTAGGTTTTTTTCTTTTCAGAAGAGATTTCTACGAACTTCTGGCGACCATTCAGCTGTGGTGTTACCCAGCGACTCTCGTTAGTCCTACAACAGCTGTTGTTCTGTAAGGATTTTCCTGCAGCAATGCTCAATGAGTGAATGTGGTTTCGACGAATTATTTCCTTCAGTTCATGATTACTGCTAAAATCCATGATGGATGTTACATCTACGAAGCATGCAAGTATTGTAGCTCTTAGAAAACATGCTGATTTGAGTTGAGTATCAGGCAGATCACCTAAAATTTGAGCATAGAAAAGTCAACTGTTGGTCGGATTCTGAAGAGAGCTGACGACACTAGCTATTGTGAAACGCTGCGTCGAAGATTAAAAAAAAAAGCAAGACAACACCTCACGATGAAAAAGTTATCAAAAGAAACAGTGTGAAGGATCTCCAGAAAACCAGCAAAGATCTACAGGGAGATTTGGTTTCAGTTGGCGTAAACGCTGATTCTTCAACTGTTCGACGAAGGCTCCTTGAAGTTGACATAGCTACGAGAAAGCCGGTAAAGAAAATTATTGACTTCTGCTATGAAGAACTAGGCTGCGGTGGGCACTCGATCATAAGAGATGGACGACAAATGTATGGAGAAAAGCTATATTTTCAAATGATGCGCATTTTGGAGTACATGGGTATAGATCAGTGGTAGTGAGAAAGCAAAGACGAACCTCTTCCGAATGGACACATTTAACAAGCGTTAAAACATCCACTTAAAAAGACGTTGTTGGGTAGTTTAACTGCTAAAGGACTTGGACGGCTTGTTATTAATGAGTGAACGATGAACAGTGACAAATATAAGGCAATCCTGGCAACTCTATCCACTGTGGATAGAGACTGTCCTGATAGAGAAGGCATCCATCCTCCCAGAAAAATTGTGATATTCTTCGAAAAGAGTGGACTAAGTGTTCTAAATTATCCTGGAAACTCTCAACCTAATGGAGAATCTATGGGCAATAACCGGATCGCAAAATAAGACTAGTGTGTTCAATTGTGGAGAAGCTAATTTCTTTGATATTAGGACCTTGTAACAAAAATAAAGACCTTGTCAAAATGCGTTCGACATTGGTCGATTCTATGCTAAAGCCTATAGCAATGCTCATAAAAGCAAAGGGTAATCATATCTCTTATTAAATGAATTACCTTTCATATCATTGCCGTGTAATTTTCAAATAAACATTAATTTTCCAAATAAATGTCTTATTTCATCATTGTCCCAATTAACATGCACACTAATGTACTTTCCAATTACTCGAATATCATTAACTACAAGACAACCTAAGGTTTGCCACATTTGTCTGGAGTACCTAACAGGTACCAGATGCACAACAAAGTAAAATTACTCTTAACTGGATACCATTCACTGTTGGTATCCTAGGGAAGGAAACTGCCGATGAAGGTGCCAAATCAGATACTAGGGAAGGGCAGGTATTTGCGGCATACCAATCAGCATACATCAGACTCAACGAATGGCCCAACCTCTGCACGACAAACTAAATTAGAATAGCTTTGTGAAACACATTCAAAGCGCCAGCTGCCAACAAGGATTTTACCAGATATCAGCTATTCAGCAGCTAACACTTTGGTTGCTCTACCAAAGAGAAAATTATAAATGCGGCAAAGGAACAATACCTGTACTTCCACCTATCTACTAACCACGACCATTAATACACTGTCAGAATATAATAATGGTATGCAATACCAACTAGCAGGTAAGAAAGATACATTTACAACAGTTACACATCTTCATTTCGAAACGTTTCCCCAACGCAGTAGACTATCAGTCGAATATACAGGCTGCATATATGAAGATAGCAGAAACAGTTGAGAGATAAAGATGATGAAAAAGTAGTTTGAGTTGGTCAGTCCCTCAGCCTGAATACTGTTCAAGACTATGAAGCTGAACACATTTCGCAGCTGAGGAATTGACCACCTCTAACTACTCCTTGAAAGTTGAAAGACTGATCACATCCTCTTTACTTTTCCACTGCTTCTGCTGTCTTCATATCTGCAGCCTTTGTACCCGACTGATGAAACCTACTGTGTAAGAGACTTGGAGTAAAGATGCCTAACCGTTCCACATGTCTCACTTACAGTCACCTAGACTAAGACGTCGCCTGCTAAGGCAACCGCTGTCACAGCAGGAGACAGTTAAACCTGTATATCTAGGGGTAAACGACTTAAAGGGCATTGTTGCCTATCTTAATACCATGTCTAACTCCACGATAACCTGTTTAACGTATAATTATTGAATATTCAGCAGCCACACACCACCAGCTCTTGCGAGGAAGTGCTGGAGAGCAGCCAGGCAATACCACCACCGCCGTCAATTACGATGGGTAAGCACTGGAGGGCAGCCAGACACCACTACCACCACTTAATTGTGATACGTTGGAGGGCAGCCAGATACCACCATCACCGTCAATTGTGAAGGGAAAATATTGGAGGAAAGTCGGACACTTAAACCCACCGTTATCTCTGATTGGTTATTGTTGATTAGTTAGACACCAATACCATTTTCTGTTGTAGTTGGGGAAGAACAGCCGAACACAACTATCGCTACTGTTACTTCTGTTCGGGATGTGCTGGAGATTAGCCTGAAGCAACAAACACCTCAGTCAGCTGTAGTAAAGTGTAACTTGAGAGCAGCCAATGCTACCACTGTCAGATGTGGAGAATGATAGTTTGGTGAGTGGCAAGACATGGCCCATTATCATCACCATCAGCTGTACGGAAGGACGTGTTGGGGAACAGCCAGACAATGCCACCAGCGTCAGCTGTGAGGAGTGAAATGGTGGAGAGCGACCAAATATCACCTGCAAGGTCAGTTGTGAGGGAGGAAGTGTCGGAGAGCAGCCAGTTACCATCACTACAGTAGTCAGGTCTGGTTGGAAAGATCACACAAATTTTGAATACAAGTATTTGTTTATTAACTTCTTTACCCTTCAGTATATTTTCCTGCTTTTATTATAACATTTTGTACTGAAATTGACTTGATAAAGATTTAATTTGATCAAATTCGATAACGCAAGAATACACTAAGAACATAAATGGAAATATGTATGACTGTTTAATGGATTTACCCTTTTTCATTACCGGTTCCCCGTTATAAATACCAGTTCATAAGATAACGCAACTCAAAACCAGTAGACAGTACCTTTCCTCCCTGACTTGCTTCCTCTCTTCAATTTACACAACTTCTAACAGCATGACACACAAATTGTCCTTCCTCCTTCAATACTCCACAGAATTCCTTTCCCTCCGGTAGACGCAAATTTTTAAACCTCCACTTACGGACATAAACCTTCCTCTCTTTTCAAGTACATCCCAGCATTTCTTCTTCCATGAGCTCAAAATTTCATCCCTCTACTTCTACACCTAAAATTGTTTTCCTCCACCAATACACATCACACTCCCGTAGGCATTGCATATCAAATTCCTTCCATCATCCAGAGCACATCAAACGAACTCGTTCAACTAGCGTACACAAACCTTCCTTCCTCCACGACGTTTCGTGACCTCTGGAAGCGACTACAGTTATCGTACAAATACGGATAACCTCATTAACCTCCGTCCCTCCACCTTTCCATTGTGAAGAAATTACAAGAATTTAATTATGTTTCTGAAGCACAAAAAGGCACAATATCATGACTGGAACAATACACAAATAACCCGCACATAGGAAAAAATTTATGACGTTTCAGTCAGACTTGGATCATTCACCAGTCACACTTGTCTAAGTCGGACCGAAATGTCGTCATAAGCTTCTCTCTCCCATGTGCTGGTTATCTGTGTAATGTTCTTAGCTTGTCAATTCAGAGGTATAATCATTATGTAAAACACAACGTTCATTCATAACCTCTTGCTAAATGCATAATCCACTTTTAACAAAACGAAATATTACTGGTGTTGGATTTAAATGGCTTGTTAAAACTATGCACACAGTGAAATGCTGAGAAAGGCATTCCCGTATTCCATAACCCCAGTCCCCGGTGCCTCAGTACATGTGTTTGGAAGTGTCGAGTACGGCCTATATTAATCCAGTTAAATATCACCGTTGAAGATCTGAAAGGAATCAGAAGAGGCATTTTACAAGTTATTTTTTGGAAATTAATATCGATATTTCTTCAATAAAAATAGTAAATTCGGACAGAGGCCAAATCAAATTCATATCTTTCAAAAGGACCAAAGAGGCTATTATTCTAAATTATACAAGCACATTAAGCTTGAAGCCGCTCAGATGTTGCTCCATCAAGTTATCAGCATGAGAGGATTGAAGCTAATGAGATACAACGCTCAGAAATTATTTCACAAAAAAATAAGACATGCACAATAGCACTTTTTTTTTATTCGCCGGTATTCTCCCGGCCCGGGTCTTTTCCAAGTAGTGGTGACCCGGCCTTGGCTCCCTATCTGGGAGTGTCTCGAGACCTAAGTCCCATGGGAGGAGGTACAAGTACCCCCTCATCCTTGGGACCAACTGTCCCCAGGCCTAGCCACATTGGTTTATTATTATTATTAAAGATTAGCCGGTATTCTCCCGGCCCGGGCCTTTTCCAAGTGGTGGCCCGGCCTTGGCTCCCTCTTTAGGGAGTGTCTGAGACCTAAGTCTGCCATGGGAGGAGGCACAAGTACCTCCTCATCTATGGGACCAACTGTCCCCAGGCCTAGCCACAAGCTAGGCCTCTCTGGTCTGCCATCCCCGTCCCAAGGGGGCAAATGGGAATGACAGTCTTATGAGCTAAAGGCTCGGGCTCAGGCACCTACCCTACCCTAGAAGGGTTAGGCATGGTGTCGATGACATTGGTTTTATGTAAGCACAATGTACATAAAATTCTAATTCTTAATAATGGTACTTTAGGAACACTTATGTTATATTGACACATAAAAGAACATTAAGTTGATTTAACTTATGATAATTAAATAAAGTCAAACACTGACATATTTCTGATAAGAAGACATATTCTCCAATTATTTCACAGCAACCAATATGACTAATAAAACTGCCAGTCAACATACCGTCACGAGATTGCTTCCATTGAGAAAAAAACACATCAGCAGTGAATGTTTTAAGCTGGCCAGAAGATACACGTTCCAGTTGAGAAAAATCCAACAAAATTTGTGCCTACACAGCCTAAACCCATAATTTTCATCCGATACATTATATATTGAAGATGAAAGTACCAAACCCGTAGGGCTCATTTAACGCCTGTAGGATGAGAGGTATTTAATTTCAATTAAAGCAAGGGAAAGATATGTCCAATTGCTTGAATCAAGAGGCCCTCTGGAGCTTCGAAATTAAAAGTGGCAAAATGGCACTTACACAGTCCACTGAATATAACAACTTTCTTCTTGAGATTTTCATCAAGGGAGGATACACCCGTGATGAAAATCTGAAGACTATCAGAGAAGCCTGTCTCCAGTTATCACACGGAACCCAACTTTGGGACTGGCCTATGTAACATTGTGCATAGGGCACCCACACTCGCAAATAGTTCGTCAGTCTTGCCCAAGATACGTTACACCACGGTTTTGAGTGTATAAGGCGCCCTTGAGTAATAAAGTAAAATTTGAGAGAAAACTAAAAAAATGCTCATAAAGTTCTGAAAATTGGAAATTCCCTATTAAATATAAAAAAGAACAAAAAGGCACAATACCGTGAGTGTAACAATACACAAAATAGCCTGAACACTCACAGCGTGACTTAGTAAATGGTCCAAGACTGACCGAAACGTCGTCGTAAGGTTCTCTAAGTGCGGGTTATCTGTTTATTGTGAAATACAAAAAACTTTGTCTATACGCTATTTTTTCCAGTTTTCTTATTTAAATTCTGTTCAGAATTCTTTACAGTCCTGCAAGAAAAATATCATATTTTTGTTAAAATCCATTTGATAAAACTAGCAAAATAAAAAAAAAATAGTAAACTGTCCCCAAACTTCAGATTACAACATACAGAATTTTAAGCCGATCATAACACCGGAAAATTTATAACAATTACAAAATAAAATTTACAGAGCATATATTGGTTTAAATAAAACACACTAACGTAAAAGTTTGCAGGCGATAAGAAAAAAACATAATCCAGTCATTAACTCATTCCAACGACATCAAGTTTTTAACTGCATTAAGATTTCAAATTTGCACCTATTTGGATTAAACTTTTAGGGTGTTATCCATCTTACAGAATGTATCGTCAATAATATTTCGAAACCAAACAAATGAAATATTCTTTAGATATTAAATAAAAATATCACTATTTATTCAATAAAACTGAGTAAAGGTTCATCCACCCAACAGCTGGGTGAACCTTGTGTTCTGGAAACCATACCAGTTGTGAAAATTTGAAGTCAATCATCTGAATAATTCTCCGCTGATGGCGCGGATTCCAACTATTCGTATTTTTTATGCTCTTTTACTACGAACAAATCTGTCTGCACACAAACAAAACTTAGTAGATACTATCCTGGCGGTAAGATGCATCAGCAGTTAAATATTGTAGCCATTCAGAAGAGATAAAATGAAATTTATTTAACGAGAATTAACATGAATAAATTCACTCTATTTTACATATAAAATGGTTAAATCTGCATATACACATATTTAAATTGTACTCCCCACCGGTGTCGAATTTTTAGGCACCTTAACTGATAGTTTGAAACTTCGCTATTGAGAGTTTTAGAAGTTATCAGAGCCATTCCAGGATGCTAGGAACGAGTTCAACAACTTTGGTCATATGGCGCGTGAACATGAAAGTTGTTCCAAGAATTTTGTTATCGTTACAGCTCACAGATGTTGAAAATTAGAAGTCGACTGGATGAGGCGTTATCGAGTTGTACGCGAAACAGAATCGAAAAGTTGGATGAAGAAACTTTAAAAAATTCAGGCAGCCTTTTATAAGTCTTCCTTCTTGGATACTTAGAGTAATTATAGTTTGTTCTTCAACATGTCTTTTCTTCACTATTACTGGTATTAACAGTTAATATTGTGCAAAAAAAAAAAGACGGGGCACACTACACAGTAACATCAGTAATAATATTTTGCAGCAATTCACGCAAGTGTAATAAACATGAGTTGAATGTTTATTGCGTTCACGAGGAAGCACCAAACCCAGAGAGATCGTACAACACCTGCAGTAGGACATTTAATTCCCCGGATCAAGAGCCCTTCACCTGAATCAAGGCACTTACATTGAAGAGTTCTCCCAATAATGAAAATGACAAGGATATATTATTTTTCAAATCATATTAGTAAATCTCATAAATAAACATTATTTTAAATCGAGGATTTAAGACATTTAGTATAACGAGTTTAATGTATCACGATAAATATAAAAATAATACTTAACGTGAGCAATAATGTGTCAAAATTAATTTCGTGCAACATAAACATCCACTGAATTTTAGATTTTGATGACATACAAGCTACGCAAATTAGGCATATTGCCCACCACTTCTGTATTTTATCTGACATCCACACAACACCAGGAAGACGTGTGTCATTACACTCCAGTGACACTACAACGTTAATTACGCGCTCCAATAAAGGTGGAAAAACTGAATTTAAAGTATACTACTTTTCCTTTTCTCACAATATACTTCCAAGTTCACCACTACAAACTCACTTTCCATTCACCTGTTAACACACTGTATACTTCGACAAGTACCCTCCCCCCCCCTCAAATATTCTCCACAGTAATAATCTTCACAGTATAAAAAATTAATCCACTTCACCTTTATTAATCCCATCCCTCTTCCCCTTCAACTACATTTTCCAGTATACCCTTCCTACAACAGTTCCCTCTCCTTCCTTCACCATTACATTTACTCTCGCCTAAGCCAGTGAATTCTTTTACTTTCCACAGCACACCCCCCGTTCTGTACAGCAGCACATATCTTCTATCCATTCACTAGCTGTTTGTGGGCCGGTTGGGAATTTAACTAAAGATCAAATAACATCTATTGGAACCTATTAATTACTAACACAGTACTTACTGATTGCTACGTTGTCCAGAATACGTTATGTAACTCGGCTTTATTTACCATGTTTTTGTTATAACACTATTGCCAAATTGCTGCGTATTTTTATTTAACACGTGCCCCTGGCAGTTTATAACAAAGTTTGAGTGAACTTCAGGAATGGGTACATCACATTTTTTTTTAATTATTTTCAGTTTTCTAAACCATCCTCCTGAAACGTAGATAAATGGTTCGGAGAACCGTCAACACATGGGTTTCTTTATTCCGGAAACGTTTCACCACACAGTAGCTACATCAGCCCAATATGAAGAAGAATGGTGAAAATTCAGAACGAGTTAGAGGTAATCAGTCCCTCAGTCTGGAGTCAATGTAATCAGACTATCAACCTTGATATGCCCGAAGAAGCGGCTTAAATAGTGTCACCTTGGATTTGTCCAAGGTGACACCACCTACGACTGCTTCACTTCACCTGTCTGCAGTATACAAGCATTCTCATCAAGACTGATGGAGTGATCACACCGACTCCAGGCTGAGGGCGTGATTACCTCTAACTCTTCTGATCTTCACTATTCTTTTTTATATTGGACTGATGAAGTCACTGTGGCGAAACGCTTCCCCGAGTGTTGCACACGTGTCTAATTTATCATCCTCCTGGAACATTTTCCACATCCCTTTTTACCTTGCTGCTGCTCTCTCTTATCTTACCTCCATACATAGAATGACATGACAGGATTCTTGTCTTGCATACAGCTGACTCACAGCGTTTCTTTATTTCTTAGGCATAAATTTTTGGCAAGACAATGAGGATTTTATTTACTTGTGGATTTCCTTAATATGTATTGGGTTTATCTCCGTGAATCACACGTAATTATGTTTTTTGACAGAATTTTATCATTCAGTTTAAGATAATTCAAAGACAGTTGTTTGTTATGAGTTTGCAAGAGTAATTTCATACAAGTTGATCAGTAAAACACATGGGAAACACTCGGATCTCTATTGTCGAGACGTTTCGCTTCTAAAAACAAATTTTGCCAGTCCAATGCAGGTGAATATAACAGAGACAGTAATATTTGAAGTAATAGTAGTTTTGAGGTGATCTGTCCCATAGCCTTGGTAGATGGTGGTTAATCCCTCAAGCCCTAAGCAGTGGTTTGCAGCCGAAGGTTTTATACTGGAGTACGAGTCATCGCAGCTGAAGGTGACGTCACAGGTAAGCGTGGCCCCCTAGTGGAAGTGGGTCATGTTAAACGTTCTTTAGCAAAGGAATTACAGAAGACTGCTCTTGTATCATGATACCGTACTAGGAAGGGTTATGCAACTTCTTAACAACTATTTAGGAAGATTTACTTTCACCAGTGGGCACACCCACCTGCTACGTCACTTCCTTCCAGCTGCTACTCACTTTACTCCAGTATACTAGGTCGGGCTGCAAGCCCAAGGAATTAACCATGTCTTTCCAAAACTGGGGGACTATCACTTCAAAACAACAACTAATACTACTACTACTGTCTGTAATGTTTCATTTGCATGCATTTGACTGAATAAGTCTGTTCTGTAGTAGAAATATTTCCTCTATAAAAATACCCAAGTTTATCACATGAATCTTATTCATCAGTTTGCATACTATCAGTATTGTGATACTCTGAATCAAGTTGGTCTAATTAGCTAACATCTCCTTTAGTCACATTGTAATCAAGAATTGCATTAGGTTTGAAAGGTATTTTCTCTTCCACTTCTTTTTATCGTAATGCACAGTACTCAATATGACCACTCCTCTGATATTGTTTGGTACACAGCTGCACCTCATGACTACTTTACTTCCTGAGGATTATCTTTGTTAAGCAGTCCAAGTTTCCTTGATGTGTGAAAATTGTGCCATCATTTCCTCCTTAAAGTTCCGAGAGAATGCAAAATTTATGTCATAAAATAGTTCTTCGGCGAGATCAGATTCGGTAAATATATTGCAGGCCCCTCACATTTCTTCCAGATATCCGAGGAGCTGTAGTAAGATCTATAACAGATCAAGGACCCTTCTTCGCTGCAGATTTGAGAATTTAGCAATATTCATATTACAAAAAAAAATACTCCATATTTTTATTATATATTTATCAAGTTTACACGGTATTTATACTTTCAAACTACATTTTCCTCAAAGTGAGATTAGGGTTTCATCAACAGTATCCTATGTATGAGCTTCGAATATCTGCCACCTTCGGTTATTCACAAATATTTCCTTTATCACCAGTGTCAATTTCGCCAAATCTTTTGCTATTTATTTCTTGGAAACATTGACGGCTCATTCAAATTATACAATCATCTCTACAGAATCCCTTTTTTTCAAATTTTCTACATGCAGAGCAGTTCTTTTTTCGTTTGTAGCATGAACTGGAAGCTCCAGGATGTCCTGTAAAACAAAGATTTTACAAGTAGCGGATGAAGTATGTGTAGGTAAGACTTTATAGAAACCAGATTTCTGACGAACGACATGTTTCACGAGTCGTTTAACCTGTCTGGGAGGATCAGCCAACCACTCTGTTGCTCGGTCTCGTCCAAGCACAAAACGATTATTTCAATATCCCTGAACTCATTGTCGAAAATGTGTGCAGGTTGCTCTTTATATTTATCAGAATAATTATCTAATATTGCACATGTAGAAATAACGTGTGCTTCACCTTCTTCCACCAGCTAAAGTCTATAAAATTATCTTAGTAAAGAGATCAAATGTGAAAAATTAGGAAGTTTATGACAAGGAAGATAAATTGTGTTCACGAGGATCTCGGTGAGGTCTGTTACCATGTAAGTCTACTTTTACTTAACTCTTGTGTGCTTATAAACTAACTACAAGCAAAACCATGGAGGTTCAAGAGTTGAATATGATAACTTGTCAAACGGCATTACTTCCATAATCGATGAAGCAAGTCTGGCTCCGCCCAGTCAACGGTAAACTAATACAGGCTTTCCCTCTTAACCAGCTCCATTAAACACATTTCCTTCCTATCATTACACCTCTTACTCTACTCGGTCACAAATTCCATCAATGCACATCCTAACTACCAGTAGATATTCCTTGAAGACGAAGTCTTATGGGAAATGGAGTTTGTGACGTAGTAAAGAAATAATCATTCGTAAGAAATTACTTTTATTTTCGATAAATAATGCTTAGGGTCATGTTAGCCTCTAGTCGGGTGCTAGTAAAATACCGCTTCATTCTACGTTGAACACGTGTTTTTCATTTAAATACAACTTCAATTCACGTTGAACACTGCATCAGGCCACATTTTTGAAGACACTGGTCAACTCATAATCATTAGTGATAAAAGTAATGACATCAGTGGTAATGATCAATGCCATTATTATGGTGAAATACTTTATTTAAAAGAAATATAAAATGTTTATATCACCTAAAGCCAGTCAAGTGTCCCGGCTACAAACACCAGAAACCAATCAACATTAGAGCTCAATATTACACAATCTTGCTCTGTGATCATGAGTAGACTGCTTGACCAAGATTATGAACAGTTGACTACTAAGAGTGGATCTAACTTGTGTAGTCCTTGACTACTGATAATCTGGGCTTGACTTTCCTGTTATAAAATGGAAGACTTGGTAATGCTCCTGTCTATGGCTGAACTGTTAGGAACAATAATACAAGCTTCCTCCCAGTTAGGCAAATGATTGCACGCTCAAGCGAGGTTAAAAATGGCATTCGACTTCTGGCCTGTCGCTCTGCATACTGGTGTTTTGTAGATAGCACCATTAAGAACACCAACATACGAAAGGTTACAGCCACTGCAAGGAATCTTGTACAGCATATCTTCATTATTGGTAGGAGGATTCTCAATTAAGCCTCTGCTTAAAGACAATGCTGTTGCTATCTCAATGTGAGATAGCAACAGCACATCTTTTCTAGAAAGCGATTCCATATGTTTTGTCTATATAATGTTTTCCTGAGAGCTAGTAAAGCCTTCTAAACTAAATCCTAAGGATATTTCAGTGTTGAGACAAAAAAATCGCACAAATTTCTTCACCTTGCACATACGCAGAATTCAGACTTTGAAAAACACTCATATTAGACTTCCTATATACTGTAAATCTGAATCTCCTGTCTAATGGGTATTAACCCTTACTACCTTAACTGTGAATTTAATGGAGAGCGGCAAGAAATTTAGCCTAGACAGGAATTCATCCAGATTCTGATATTTCGACGTAATTAAATCACTTGGCTTTACAAGGGAGAATATCCTCAAGCAACCTGGTCTTACAGAACTCTATATATAGGTTTACTTAACACAGGAAATAGTGTACACCCCATGGCCATACCATGTTTTTGAAAATAATATTTTCCTTAAAAAACTAATTTACAATTCATAACACAGTTTAATCAATTCAGTTATAAAGTACTTAGGGATTCACGTCGGAAAATTTTCAAGTATATCAAGAAACGTTACCAAATCAAGGATAAGTATCTTGGTAAACAAGGAAGTAATGTCGAAGGTAACGAGCGTGAAATCGTGTAATATATAAGTTATGGAGTGTATCAGCAAGGTAGGCATCATTCTTTGTAAAAACATCCGAGATATTCCCTACCATAGAGGCTAGAAGACTAGCTACCTGAATAAGATATATATAGCAGAACCTACAGAGCTTATAAATGAACGCAGCAGTGTTTCCTTGCTCATGCGTAAGATAATGGACATGACCTAACTAATAACTGTTTGTTTAGTTCATCTTCCTTCAGCATCTCGAACCTATTGGAGAGGGATCTAAGCGAGTAATTCATACGTCTCGTTATCGCTGAGTAAAAGATTCATTTCGTTTAAATAATTTACACATCTAAATTGACTCGGACATTTGATTTATCTGCCTTCGTGAAGTAAGACTTTTTATCATTACTAAGCTTTAGTGAAACGTATGGGCAGTTAGGGGCCACAGGACGAAGCAAAACACTGTATATCATTCTATTACATATTTTTAAAACCCTCGGGTTGTTTAGTCACCATATTTCTCCAAATTACTTCTACAAAATAAACTCCACTATTACAAGGGGCGACGCTTAACCCAAAATCTGAGGTTTTTTGTTAGTCACTACTCACTTCCCTACTAGACAAGATAAAAAAAATCTGGGTTTGCGTGTGAGATCCATTCACTTTGTAAAATACGATTTCTCAATTTCCTAGCATGGATACATTCCATGTTATGTCGCATAGCGCTCAATTCATCATAGATACAATGCAGCAGGTAATTATACCACAAGGGATATTTTCTAAAAATTAATCTGGGCCCTACTGGTATTATTTCTAGTAATAATAATAAGAACAATAATAAAACCTTTATTTCTACAAGTACATGTACAAGGCATACAGCCCTAGATGAAATCAATGACATTACTACATAGAAAGCTGCTTGTTATGCTAAGCATTTCAGGCAAGTTAAGTCAATTTTGTCCCAGGATGCGACCTACACCAGTCGACTACCACTTAAGTACCCACTTTACTGATGGGTGAACATAGATAACCGGTGTAAGGAAACACGCCCAATGTTTCTACCCTTGCCGAGAATCGAACCCAGGGCACGGGCCTGGTGGCAAAGGATCAGTAGCTGGTCGAATGGCACAGTAGATAATGAGACTAACCTGTTACAAATAGTAATTTGCGAGGACCAGTTCACTGAAATACATGTTAAAATAAATTGCCGGAATGGTTTGTGGGGCTTAAAAAGGGAGCATTTGTAAGCGGTCACAGCAGAGGTCAAAAGATGAGATGAGAAAAGTGGGATAATTGTTAGTGTGTGGCATTCATAATGCAAGACAACTGCAAACGAAGAATCAGACAAATGCAAAACTAGCCACTATGGAATGAAAGGAACTAGCTCTAGGCCTTCTACACTGCAATCAATTCATCGTTAAGAGCTATGCAGTGTTGTAAAAGGTAGGTATAGTGGTAAAATCTCAGAAGAGAGACAGTGTGGGTAGAGCCATGACTGCACTCGGAACTGTCCACCACTCAGCTTACACCACTCTCCTTATCTCCTGAGGGTAAAGAGGAAGAGGGAGTGGGATAAATCACAAGATGACAGAAAGCACCAGAAGTAAGAAAATGAAGGGAGGCGGTTCCAGAGACCCTATAAAAACTGAAAAATACGAGTTAAGTACAAAGCCCTAAGAAATCGATGGCCAGCAGTCTCGTGAACACCACGGATCCCTTGGCACTCAGACATCTAAATCAGATATATAATCGTCCTCAATTTAGTCGATATGTATAGTCAGAACCCAGAACGCTCTAGAGTATGGGATTATTATTTAACCTAACAGAAACTAAATTAATCCATCAGTGCAACAGATACCCTGACATAGCAATAGGATGGTTGCAAACGACGGATAAATTTACACGTTTTAATAAATTTGTGTATAAGTATGCTAACAAAGTAATAAGATTCCAGATGGAACTAGAAAACTGGTAATAACATGTACGTAATTACGTCCACTAACAAATATATACACATATAATTTTAACACCGTCGGTCTCCCACCGAGGCAGGATGACCGAAAAAGATAAAAACACGTTCACCATCACCCACTCCATCACTGTATTGCCAGACCGGCACCGACTCTACAGTTCAAAACTGCATATATCCTTACCCTTCCTTCAGAGTACTGTGTACTACCCACCATAAGAACATAAGAAAGAAGGAACACTGCAACAGGCCTACTGACCCATGCGGAGCAGGTCCATGTCCAACCCTCCGGATAAGCCCTATGACCCACCCCCCGGAGAAGCCCAATGACCCACCCAGTCTGGTCATCTCCACTCAAGGATGGAGCACAGCACCAGACCCAGCAGCACAAGCTACTCAGGTCCAACTCGCACCCACCCAAACCCATTCATGTATTTATCTAACCTATTTTTAAAACTACACAACGTTTTAGCCTGAATAACTGTACTCGGGAGTTTGTTCCACTCATCCACGACTCTATTACCAAACCAGTGCTTTCCTATATCCTTCCTGAATCTGAATTTTTCCAACTTGAAACCATTGCTGCGAGTCCTGTCTTGGCTGGAAATTTTCAGCACGCTATTTACATTCCCTTTATTTATTCGTGTTTTTCATTTATACACCTCAATCATATCCCCCTAATTCTACGCCTTTAGAGAGAGTGCAGATTCAGGGCCCTCAGTCTATCCTCATATGGAAGATTTCTGATACATGGGATCATCTTTGTCATCCTCCTCTGTACTTTTTCCAGAGCCTTTATATCCATTCTGTAATACGGTGACCAGAACTAAGCAGCATGGTCTAAATGAGGTCTAACCAATGATATATAGAGTTGAAGAACAACCTGAGGACTCCTATTATTTATACTTCTAGATATGAAGCCAAGAATTCTGTTAGCTTTATTGCGAACACTAATGCACTGTTGTCTTAGTTTTAGGTTACTGCTAACCAGAACTCCTAAATCCTTTTCGCAATCAACATTATTTAGTTTATATGTGGCATGGTTATTTAACTGTCCAACATTTAGAACTTTGCATTTGTCAATATTAAACTGCATCTGCTACTTCTCCGACCATTGCATCAGTCTATTCAAATCGTCCTGGAGTCCTCTAGTGTCCACATTAGAATGAATTGGACGGCCTATTTTGGTGTCATCAGCAAATTTGCTTATGTCGCTATTTATTCCCTCATCTAAGTCGTTTATGTAAATTGTGAACAACGGGCCCATCACTGACCCCTGAGGAACACCGCTTGTGACGTGCCCCCATTCTGATTTCTCCCCATTTATGCAAACTCTCTGCTGCCTATTTGTCAGCCATGCCTCTACCCAGAAAAAAATTTCTCTTCCTATTCCGCGTGCATTAAGTTTCCTCAATAGCCTCTGATGTGGAACTCTATCGAAAGCCTTACTAATGTCCATATACACTATCATATTTATTACCATGATCTACCTCCTCAAACACCTTAGTGAAAAAAGTTAGTAAATTCTTAAGACAGGAACGCCCTTTGTAAAACCGTGTTGAGATTCATTAATCAATCTGTGCCTATCAAGTGGCTACGAATTGCTTCGGCAATTATTGATTCCATAAATTTTCCTACTATGGAGGTAAGGCTTATTGGTCTATAGTTCGAAACCAAGGACCTGTCACCTGCCTTGGAAATAGGTATTACATTTGCCATTTTCCACTTATCAAGCACTATGCCAGTTTGTAGTGATATGTTAAAAAGATTAGCCAAAGGTATGCTAAGTTCCTCTTTACAATCCTTTAACACGATTGCAAACAGTTCATCAGGGCCTGGGGATTTGTTAGGTTTTAGTTTCTCTATTTGTCTGAGGACCATGTCACTAGTTACCGCAATCGTACATAGTGTATTATCCTGTTCTACATAATCTATTATTTCAGGAATATCGCTAGTATTTTCCTGGGTGAAAACTGAGAGGAAGCAGGTATTAAGAATTTTACACATATCCTTATCACTGTCAGTGATCTGACCAGAGTTACTCTTAATTAAGTGGGCCAATCTTGTCCCTAATCTTACTTCTGTATACCTAAAAGAACCCTTTTGGGTTAGTCTTTGAATCCCTTTCGACCTTAGCCTCATAATCCTTTTTTTCTTTTCTTATTACTTTCTTTATTTCTCTCTTTAATTGAATATATTGTTTTCTTAACTGCCCATCCCCTCTTCCGATACGCCTGTATATGCCTCTCTTTTGACCAATGAGATGTTTTAATCTATTGTTCATCAATTTGGGATCATTTTTGTTCGATTTAATTTCCCTACTCGGAACAAAAGTTGTCTGGGCAGCTAGAACTATGCTCTGAAAAACATCATATTGGCAACCAAGATCACCTACCTGACCCATAGTCAGGATATCCCAATTTAGCCCACCCAGGTTATTTTTCAGTCCCATGAAGTCGGCCAAGCGAAAACCTGGGGCAGAGATTTGATTGCAGTTATCTGGGTAATTCTATGAAATATTGAAACTAAGTGATTTTGATCACTTTCCCCAAGCTCATCATTAACCTCAAGATTATTAATTAGTGAATCTTTGTTGGCAAGAACCAAATCGAGCAGATTGTTTCCTCTAGTTGGTTCTGTCACAACCTGTTCTAAAAAGCAATCCTGAACCGTATCAAGAAAGTCACTAGATTCAAGATTTCCTGTCATATTGTTCCAATCAATTTGTCTAAAGTTAAAATCTCCCATTATCACAACATTTTCATATCTAGATGCCTTATGAATTTCGTCACATAACAGCTTACTGCACTCCCTATCAAGGTTTGGGGGCCTATAAATCACACCCAAAATTAATTTGTCACGTCCCTCTAGAAACTGAAGCCAAACCGATTCTGTGTTCGATGTTTCTAATCTTATATCATGTCTAAGACAACAATTTAAATTTTCTCTGACATACATCGCCACATCACCACCCTTCCTGTTGACCCTATCAGTGTGGAATAGTTTATAACCCTGTATGTTGCATTCAGAAGGCATTTCTCTATCTTTCAGGTTGAACCAGGTCTCTGTTATACCAATAATAACTATATTACCTGCACTTGCAAGTAATTTTAGCTCATCTATCTTATTTCTTAGACTCCACTGAGCCAGCTAGCTGGCCCAGTGGTTAACGCGACGGTCTGGAGTTTTGAGACTCTAATCGCAGGTTCTATCCCCGCCAGTAGTATGATTTATATTTCATTGTATTTGTATTTGTCTATTAAAAATATATTTCACTATGATTGTTTAATAAATTGTTAACTTATCTAAAATATATTTAGTTGGATTAGGCTAAATTAGAATTCTCTTGTTATAATAAGGCTAGGTAAGTTTTCTAAGGATCTTTTGGTACAAAACTGTTAATTTTTACATTAACATAAATGAAAAATATATATTTTTAAACGTATGAGAGAATATTTAAGAAATTACTTAATTTTAAACGAGTTCTTGCTAACTGACCAGTTCTACCTATTCGGCACATACATGTTTATTAGCACATAGGCCGTTTCCACCAATGTAGGGCGGCCAGAAATAGAAAAGCTTTCACCATCATTCCCTCCATCACCGTCTTGCCAGAGGCGCGCTTACACTACAGTTATAAAACTGCTTCACTCCTTCAGAGTGCCGGCACTATATTTCCCATCTCCAGGACTCAAGTCCGGCCTGCCGGTTTCCCTGAATCCCTTCATAAATGTTACCTCGCTCACACTCCAACAGCACGTCAAGTCATAAAAACCATTTTTCTCCATTCGCTGCTATCTAACACGCTCACGCATGCTTGCTGGAAGTCCAAGCCACTCGCACACAAAGCTTCCTTTACCCCCTTCCACCAACCTTTCCTAGATATATATATATATAAATATATATATATATATATATATATATATATATATATATATATATAATATATATATATATATAATATATGGACAAGCCACCTGGGGTAAAGATTCTCCTTCCCCCCCCCCAGCCCCCGGGGCTTGTCCTGCATAGTTAAGATCGCCCGTCTGCGATTGTTTTAAGCCAAGATCGCAAGTTCTACCTATTCTGCACGACATTATATATATATATATATATATATATATATATATATATATATATATATATATATATAAATAAATATATATATATATATATATATATATATATTTTTTTTTTTTTTTTCAACAAGTCGGTCGTCTCCCACCGAGGCAGGGTGACCCAAAAAAGAAAGAAAATCCCCAAAAAGAAAATACTTTCATCATCATTCAACACTTTCACCACACTCACACATTATCACTGCTTTTGCAGAGGTGCTCAGGATACAACAGTTTAGAAGCATATATGTATAAAGATACACAACATATCCCTCCAAACTGCCAATATATATATATATATATATATATATATATATATATATATATATATATATATATATATATATATATATATATATATATATATATATATATATATATATGTCGTGCCGAATAGGCAGAACTTGCCATCTTGGCTTAATTAGCAACGCTCATCTTGCCATATACGAAAAGTGAAAATTTGTGTATGCAATAATTTCGCCAAAATCATTCTGAACCTAACGAAAAAAATATATTTGATTGTGTTTGTGTAGTACTAAATTACTGTAAACATATTTAAAATATATTTAGTTGGGTTAGGCTAAAATAAATTGCTCTTGTTATAATAAGGTTAGGTAAGTTTTCTAAGATTCTTTTGGTGCAAAATTAAAAATTTTTACTTTAACATTAATGAAAAAAATATATCTTTAAACGTATAAGAGAAAATTTCAGAAAGGACTTAATTTGAAATGAGTTCTTGCTAATTGACCAGTTTTACATATTCGGCACGACATTAATATATATATATATATATATATATATATATATATATATATATATATATATATATATATATATATATATATATATATATATATATATATATATATATATATATATATATATATATATAAATATATATATATATATATATATATATAATTACAGTGGGGAGGAGGAGTATGGAAGAAGTGAATGTTTTCAGATATTTGGAAGTTGACGTGTCAGCGGATGGATTTATGAAGGATGAGGTTAACCATAGAATTGATGAAGGGAAAAAAGGTGAGTGGTGTGTTGAGGTATATGTGGAGCCAAAAAAATGTTATGTATGGAGGCAAAGAAGGGAATGTATGAAAGTATATTAGTACCAACACTCTTATATGGGTGTGAAGCTTGGGTTGTAAATGTTGCAGCGAGGAGGCGGTTGGAGGCGGTGGAGATGTCCTTTCTAAGGGCAATGTGTGGTGTAAATGTTATGCAGAGATTTCGGAGTGTGGAAATTAGGAGAAGGTGTGGAGTTAATAAAAGTATTAGTCAGAGAGCTGAAGAGGGGTTGTTGAGGTGGTTCGGTCATTTAGAGAGAATGGATCAAAGTAGAATGACATGGAAAGCGTATAAATCTGTAGGGGAAAGAAGGCGGGGTAGGGGTCGTCCTCGAAATGGTTGGAGGGAGGGGGTAAAAGAGGTTTTGTGGGCGAGGGGCTTGGACTTCCATAAAGCGTACGTGAGCGTGTTAGATAGGAGTAAATGGAGACGAATGGTATTTGGGACCTGACGAGCTGTTGGAGTGTGAGCAGGGTAATATTTGGTGAAGAGGTTCAGGGAAACCGGTTTTTATATAGCCGAACTTGAGTCCTGGAAATGGGAAGTACAGTGCCTGCACTCTAAAGGAGGGTTTCGGGATATTAGCAGTTTGGAGGGATATGTTGTGTATCTTTATACGTATATGCTTCTAAACTGTTGTATTTTAAGCACCTCTGCAAAAACAGTGATTATGTGTGAGTGAGGTGAGTGCTGAATGATGATGAAAGTATTTTCTTTTTGGGGATTTCTTTTCAGTGGTAGACGGCCGACTCGTTATACACGCACACGCACACACACACTATATATATATATATATATATATATATATATATATATATATATATATATATATATTTATTTATATATGAGAGAGAGAGAGAGATGGAGGGAGGACAGCGTGAAGCAAGCTTCTATACCACAAGACGGGCAGAATGCAGCAACTTCACTCTGGCTGTACCCTTCTCCAGAACAACACTTCCTCAGAGATCATTTATTCCCAGGATGACTCGAGTCTGGAACACATTCGTACAGCATTATGATTTGAACGAGATAATGTCAGATGATCAAATGAAAATGCTGGTGCAAAGATGACTCCAACTTCATCATGTTTCCTACTTGTATATTTCATAACAATAAATGCTTTCAAATGAGCTTATGGAGTTAACAGCTCTTAGCTTGTCAACAAAGTTAGGAATCCTTAACCTGTAAATACCTTCTTATCAATAAAGGTAGGGATCCTTAACCTAACCTTGTCAAACCATGTGTAAAAAAAAAAGAAAGAAAAAGAGATGGAGAGAGAAAGGGGGAGTGGGAGAGGGGAAGGGAGAGAGGGGGGACAGAGAGGGGGTGAGAGAGGAAGAGAGAGGGGGAGATTGAGGTAGGGAGAGAGAGGGGGAGATTGAGGTAGGGAGAGAGAGGGGGAGATTGAGGAAGGGGAAGATTGAGGGAGGGAGAGAGAGGGGGAGACTGAGGGAGAGAGAAATTGAGAGAGAGAGAGAGAGAGAGAGAGAGAGAGAGAGAGAGAGAGAGAGAGAGAGAGTTGCAAGTTGTCACTTTTATTAGTAGTTTGCCTGTGACACTTCATTTTTAAAGATTCTGAAGATAAGTTGAAAATATTTGTGGGTGAATTTTGAACAGTGTGTGTGAAAGAAGGAAATCAAAAGTGTAGATAGGAATGAGCAATGTGATGAGAGTAAATAAAAATCTAGGCAATGAAAGATTTTATACGAGATTGGAGGCTGCGTGCATCCAGATATTTGGGAGGTAACCTGTCCGTAAAGTTAGTCCACGGAAGATGAGGTGAACCATAGAGACAGCAAGGGGGAGGGGAAAAAGGGTGGGTGGTGTGTAGAGGTATATGATCGGACAAAGAATTTATATCTATGGATGCAAAACTGAAAAGGAGTACAGTGGTACCAACACACATATAAATGTGAGGAATATGTTTTAAACTTTGCATCGAGGAGGCTGGAGGCAGTGGTGAGGCAATGTGAGAGGACACTGTGTTGTAACTATTATGCAAAGGGTTCAGTTTACAGAATTTAGAAGACATGTGGGGTTCCCAAAAATATAATTCAGAGAGATATAGAAGCGTTGTTGATATGGTTTAGGCATGTAGAAATGATGGGCAGAATAAGACTAAGGAGGAGTTTAAATTAGGGTTGGAAAAGTGGTTTAAGGGGGTCGTCTGAAGAAGGGTTCGAGAGAGATGGTAAAGTTAGTTTTGAGTAATTGGGGCTTGAGCCTCCAACAAGCTTGTGTGAGTGTGGAGTCAGTGGAGGCATTAGGCTTTTATGGCATGACGTTATGAAATTTAGTTAATCTGATTTGCCGGATTTGAGTTCTGAAGGTAAGAAGTACAGTGCCTGCGCTATGAAGTTATTGGGATGTCGCAGGGTCACTGGAAGTGTGATGGCTCTTCCCCACACATCTGTCAAGACCTCTGTTAAATGAAAGATGGTGAATGTGTTTCCTTTATTTGATCACCCTATCTCGGTGTATACACACAAGCATAAGCACGCGCGTGCTCGCGCGCACACACAAACGTGCTTCTATCGAGCTATCAAATTATCTATATGCACTTACGATCGTAACTTTGGTATGTAAATCTATAGTTATAGCCACATAGACTGAGACAACATATACTGATAGAGCCAAATGTAATCCGGAGGACCAAGTGTAGCTTAGTGATGAGATGCGGGAGCTCAGGTGGCAGCACTGTCCAGCCTAGCGACCATCCATACTGAACTGTCCCTCGCCACTACCAGTATTATCGACACTGAATACTTAAATCGACGATACGAACTACTAACGGCGATGGCAACGTAATCGGTCCAGTCTGTGCGATGGGCAAATAACCGTCGCGGGGAGCCTATTTCCCCAGCTGCCTGGCAAATAGCCCCTTCGTCAAGCGTAATGGTGGAACTTGTTGAGGTGTTGAGAGGTCCCCGGCAACACGCTACACTGCCATCACCATTATTATCACTACAACCCCCACCATCACCACCAACACTATCACTGCTACCATATAGTCATTACCACCACTACTACTGCCACTACCATCATCACTATAACTATTGTTAGTGCTAGTACCACAACTATCATTATTACCACTATAACTTCCATCATCACATAACTACCATTGCCATTATTACTATCCCTAACATCATCACTGCTACCAAGACAACGCTCACTAGCATAACTAACGGCATTATTTTCAACCACCACTTCAACACAAACAATGTATCGATTGAGTTAACGTCTCACATTATCAAAAATCGTTAATTGGGTAGCAAGAACCAAGACTGGCAGCCACGTGTTAGCACAACAATTGCACTACCCAGGGTCACACGAGTTTAGAATAGGTCACGCCTGTCTTTCGCAATCACTACACTATTTACGACATTGTAGTGGATCCACTGGAGGGAAAGTGAAATGCAAATGGAGTAGTTTACTCCGAATTTGCAGAAGTCTTCGACAAAATGTGTACAAAAGGATCGAATGGAGAGGCAGAAAAATAGATATTCAACGTCTTAACAAACAAAGCAGACTAATAATAGAATAAAATCGAAGGCTGCACAATGAAAAACTGTCCATGGCAAAGTACTCCCTCTCACTTCTGTATCATACTCTCATATCGGACAAAGACGGGGACTTAAATCATCACAATATATCATCCGCTAACTATATTAAATTTTGTACAAGTGTTGTCCATAGAGAAAACAGTGAACTTTCAAGCTGATATAAAACAGGTCTTCCAGTGGTAAATTTCAATTATATTACAGAAATTTTGGTGAATTAAAGATTGAAACAGTTCAAGACAAGCTTGAATTATTCAATAGAGCAAAAGATTGATAGTTTGGATAACTGGAACAATCAAAACAAGAGATGTTGAGCCAGTAATGATTCTCGTTTCATCTATTATTATTATTAGCCTGGAATAGTGCTGTATATTAACGGTTACCCATCAAGATAAGAGAAATTACAGAACAGGAAAGCATAGAATTCAGTCAAACATCTGAACTACCGGGAACACTAAGACCCTTGAGCTGAGTTCCTTGGAACTTAGGCATGAAATACGCAACGTAATCTATACTAGAATTCGACGAGAATTATTCCCAAACCTGCGCCCTGAAATCTCACTGCATAAAAAATGGCTCATAAGATTGCGCAAAATGCCTGCTGGGAAAAACAGGAGCGCTATGAGTATATTAAAAGAGAATATGATAAGCGTAAGGGTACCTAGAATTTTAGACACCCTCCATGTAACAGGGGAAATACCACCAAACCTTTATCTGCTTTAAGGTTAGGTTAGGTTAAGTAAGGTTTGTCAGGAAACATGACAAGTGTTTCCTGTCGCGGGTCGTAGTCATATTATGACCCGCAGCTAGAGCTTTTGATCATCTGACCAAGGCTTTCAGCTGGCTTTCCTGTCCACCCCTTTAAAAACGAAGGCTATGCATAACTACTATATAGCTGTCATCAAGAGGGAATTTGATAAGTTCACGTCAAATCCTTACCAGCTTGAGTTGATGCATACTTTGGTCTGCGCGCGTTTGGCACCAACAGCATGTTGGATCAGGCCATCAACCGGAAGGCATAGTCTGGGATCGAGCCGCAAGGACAGTGCTCCCGGAAACGACTACTGCTAACCTACAAGTAACCACCACCATTACTACCAAAATCACGAGTTCCGCTATCAATATTATCACCACCCCCACCACCACTGTGTTCACCATCTCTACCACCACTGTGTTCACCATCTCTACCACCACCACCATGCTCACATCTTCGTTTCATTACAACCAATACCATCACTTCTGACATCACCGTCCTTTTTACCATAACTACAGCAATGGCTACCACTACCACGTTCCACCATAATCAACCACCCCACCTACTAAGTTTCACCATAAACAACCGCCTTCACCAGTAGATTACATTACCCTGTTACTACTACTACTACCCACCGCCACCACCAGCTTCCAAAAGTACAATCATTTTCTGCTGTCGCCCTCTCCCCCAGTACCTCCCTTCACCACCACCACTACCATCATCATTACCACCACTACAAATATTATGGCTCCCATGTTTCATCTGAGATATGGTAAGTAGGCGTTACATCCCAGACATTTGTGTATTAATCTCCACACGAACATTAAGATCAATTCACTACCTGTTCGAACATCTTTGCTCAACTATCTAGTCCTGTTTTATAGGCGAGTACAAATAGAGATCACGTCTAACTAGTGCTCAGCATGGGTTTAGCGCTTAGAAATATTTATTTATTTGTAATGAGCAATGGCAGTAGACTGCTCGTGAAGGCTGGTACACCAAACAGGATGAGGCTAAAATTAGTCTCTGAAATCAGTACTGCTGAGTCCTGGTGTTTAATTAAGGATGGTGGTCCAGTGGAGAGTGATGCATACTTTGTTCAGGGTTGAGTCCTGTCCAAGCCGCAATTCTGCTACATAAGATATATATATATATATATATATATATATATATATATATATATATATATATATATATATATATATATATATATATATATATATATATATATATGCAAAACAACCACTCTGAAAGAATAGAGAAATTCCAAGCGCTTTCGTGACTACTCACATTATCATAACTTCGTGTGTGACGCCAGTTGTGGGACTAACAGAATCTAATATGAAGAAAAGCAGCTTGAAAGAGATGGAATTTGAAACAAATTAGTCAGTCATACAATCTAGAAGAAATTAGGAAAAAAAAGCCACTATCATTATCGAATCAAGATACAAATAACCTCACTTAGGAGAGAGAACTTTTGACGAAGATTCGGCTCACCATGACCATCTCTGTGAGGTCTCTCCTGCAGTACCTGCATTAGAGTGATGCACTGAGAAACGCGTTTGAGACGTACGGCAAGACTAGCAGCTCATCCTAGAAGAAGGTGACTAAGGAATGTGCAACAGTTAAGCACCTTTGTTTATGAAACGTTTCGCCTACAGCAAAAGCATGTTGTTATACGTGACTCAACACGGAGACAGCAAGAACAGGTTAGAGGTAATGGATCAGTCCATCAGATCTGAAGTGTTCAGGTCCACTGAGGTGTTAAGATCCACTGTCTTGGACAATGTTAATGACACTCTGGTAGACGACTCTAATCGGGTTATTAACCGCGGAGGAACAATAACCTATGATAACCCAATAAAGCCAATAAATATAGTTTATTTCAAGTGTGGTCCTTTTAAGGTCCTACCCTGGGATGCGACCCACAACAGTCAGGTAACTTCCACGAATCTATTTATTGCTAGGTAATAGTAGTAGGTGTTAAGAGCCTTGGCTCTGGTGGCTAAAGCTCTCGCTTCACACGGAGAGTGTCTAGGTTCGATTCCCAGCCAGGGTAGAAACATTAGGTGCGTTTCTTTACACCTGTTATCTATGTTCACACTTCACTAAAATGGGTTCCTGGAAGTTAGTCGACTGGTGTGGGTCGCATCCTGAGACAATGACCTAATTTGCCCGAAATGCTCAGCATAACAAGGGGCTTTCTATATAGTAGTTTATCATTGATGTCAGCTAGTACTGTATACCTTGTACATGTACTTGTAGTAAATAAAGATATTATTATTATTAATATTGGCCATACATATCACCTGACATTGGGGCACAGCCCTAGCATCCTCCCAGGTGTGACCTAGCTAGCTTTCCACTATGCTACAAAGTTCGTGACAGTGTTGACTATATGCAGGGATTATTAACTATACACATTCAAAACGAATGATATCAAGACATTTAACTCCGCTTTACGTCTGCTTGCCTAAATATAGGACACAGAAAACTGTTTCGCATGTGGAGGGTGAGTCGGGACATGTCTAACATGCGATGAAGTAAATCATGTTGAAGTGAATTGTCCATGGCAGCATATGCAGACGAGGGCTGCTTTGGAGACTTCGGTGGTCCCTTAGCAGGCAGCGGTTCAGGTGTTGAAAGCGTCGAGTGAGGCTTCAGACGGTTGTAATGCTTCTCCACAGGCAATAACCTTGTTGAGGACCACCACATTGGTGGAACACAGTATATACACAAACGCGAGGCGTTTATCTCGGTATCACGCGTTATATATACATTCTGTTCATTCCAAATTTAATTAATTAAAGTATCAACTTAATACTCAGTTGGTACGTACTTATTTTCCTTTAAAATAATATTCCAAGAATTCAGCAACCACAGTTGTAGCACGAGAGATTAAGAATAGTGGCAGGTTGGAGCTAATTCATGTGAATAACATATAAATGTATATAAATATATATATATAAATATTTTGAGGAATTGTTAAATGTTGATGAAGATAGGGAAGCTGTGATTTCGTGTATAGGGCAAGGAGGAATAACATCTTGTAGGAGTGAGGAAGAGCCAGTTGTGAGTGTGGGGGAAGTTCGTGAGGCAGTAGGTAAAATGAAAGGGGGTAAGGCAGCCGGGATTGATGGGATAAAGATAGAAATGTTAAAAGCAGGTGGGGATATAGTTTTGGAGTGCTTGGTGCAATTATTTAATAAATGTATGGAAGAGGGTAAGGTACCTAGGGATTGGCAGAGAGCATGCATAGTTCCTTTGTATAAAGGCAAAGGGGATAAAAGAGAGTGCAAAAATTATAGGGGGATAAGTCTGTTGAGTATACCTGGTAAAGTGTATGGTAGAGTTATAATTGAAAGAATTAAGAGTAAGACGGAGAATAGGATAGCAGATGAACAAGGAGGCTTTAGGAAAGGTAGGGGGTGTGTGGACCAGGTGTTTACAGTGAAACATATAAGTGAACAGTATTTAGATAAGGCTAAAGAGGTCTTTGTGGCATTTATGGATTTGGAAAAGGCGTATGACAGGGTGGATAGGGGGGCAATGTGGCAGATGTTGCAAGTATGGTGTAGGAGGTAGGTTACTGAAAGCAGTGAAGACTTTTTACGAGTATAGTGAGGCTCAAGTTAGAGTATGTAGGAAAGAGGGAAATTTTTTCCCAGTAAAAGTAGGCCTTAGACAAGGATGTGTGATGTCACCATGGTTGTTTAATATATTTATAGATGGGGTTGTAAGAGAAGTAAATGCGAGGGTCTTGGCAAGAGGCGTGGAGTTAAAAGATAAAGAACCACACATAAAGTGGGAGTTGTCACAGTTGCTCTTTGCTGATGACACTGTGCTCTTGGGAGATTCTGAAGAGAAGTTGCAGAGATTGGTGGATGAATTTGGTAGGGTGTGCAAAAGAAGAAAATTAAAGGTGAATACAGGAAAGAGTAAGGTTATGAGGATAACAAAAAGATTAGGTGATGAAAGATTGGATATCAGATTGGAGGGAGAGAGTATGGAGGAGGTGAACGCATTCAGATATTTGGGAGTGGACGTGTCAGCGGATGGGTCTATGAAAGATGAGGTGAATCATAGAACTGATGAGGGAAAAACAGTGATTGGTGCACTTAGGAGTCTGTGGAGACAAAGAACTTTGTCCTTGGAGGCAAAG
>NC_091298.1:25905431-25970431 GCF_038502225.1 Cherax quadricarinatus
AAACATATTGAATACTCGTGTTTTTATAGCTTTTTTTTTTAATTTCCTGTGTTTTTCAATGCTTTTCGGCATGATGCGAGACCTGTCCATCCGTGATAGTGATAGTGGCGATAGTTATGATGGTGATGACAGTTATGGTGTGATTGTAATGATAGTTATGGTGATGGTGATAGTTATGGTGGTGATGGTGGTGATAGTTATGGTGATAATGATGATAGGTATGGTGTTGGTGATGATAGTTATGGTGCTGATGGTAGTGATAGGTGTGGTGGTGATAGTTATGGTGTTAATGGTGATGACAGTTATGGTGGTGATGGTAATGATAGTTATGGTGATGGTGATGATAGATATGGTGCTGATGGTGGCAATAGTTATTGTGCTGATGGTGGTGATAGTTATAGTGCTGATGGTGATAGTTATGGTGCTGATGGTGATGATAGTTACGCGTGTGATGATTATGGTGGTGATAGTTATGGTGGTAATGGTGGTGATAGTTATGGTGATGGTGGTAATATCAGTAGTGGTGCGGGGAACGTATATGCACCGGTATACATGCACAGATGAATGCATATGCACAAGTATGTATCCATACATATATACATAAATTCATATATTCATACATACAGTCAATAGATATTCATTCAAATTCAAAAAATGCACATACAAATACATATAAAAAGTGTACATACATCAGTGGAAACATGTACACATCATACATACACCCTGGTATTATAACGTTGCAGCACTAACAACCTGGTTGATCTAAAGAAGTTTCCACCCAGGCTGGCCTGGGTTAATAGTTACATCAAGTTAAATATCATCCATATAGCTAATTATGAGTCTTTTATTTCAAAATAACTTTGTTGCTAATGTATGCAAGGCAGTAACTAAAATATTATGAAAAGCTGTCAGGAATATGAACAGAGAACCAGAGTATCGTCAGAGAAAGTTTTCAAGAAAGGTCTCTAACTGCAGACTATTAATCATCAGAAATAAGCAGAGTAGTGAACTTATTCAATAGCTGTGTCTTCTGGGGATGTTTCTCTCATACTGTCTAATATCGTATGCAAAGAACGTTACAGTGCTATGGCTTATGCCTCTGTCTTTGTCTAACACAGAATGAGACAGAGAGGTATCGGTTACAGTGCCTTGGGAAACAGAAATTTTTACAGAAGCAGTCCCTGATTTCACTTATTTACTATTATTCTGTGCGTTCTATTTGTTAGGAAGTCAACTATCCATTCGCTAACATTGCCAGTTATTCCTTTTAAATGCATTTTGTGCGTAATTACACCATGGTCGGAATATATAATATACAGTAAACAGTATACAGATAACAATAAGCAATATAAAATGCACAATATACAGTATACAACTTACCGAACACAATGTAGAACATACAATATAAAGTATACAAAATACAATTTACTGAATTAAGTATACAAAATGAAATTATCAGTGTATAGCACATAATATACAATAAACAATATACAATACAAAAATGTGAAGTATACAGCACACATTATACAAAATAGTTTATAATATACACTATACAATATACAGAATACAATGTACAATATATAGTGTACACTAAACTATATTCAGAATAAAATAGAAAAAAACAGACATAAACCCTCTTACAGAGAATAATAAAAATAAAAATAAGCAAAAACTAGATTAAAAACAAGGAATATTTTGTATATGAAAAAAAAATGCTTTCATGCAAACACTTTTATGCATAAAGAAAAACACGAATTTATGTGCGGTAACAAGAAAAATATTCTTTTAACACTGTATTAATAATAAAAGCAGTGACAATAATGGAATAATCAGTAGACGCCTTAGCTTAGCTGTGGAAGCGTCCCTCGGTGCCATGATGGGCTGTGGTAACGTCCCTCGGTGCCATGATGGGCTGTGGTAGCGTCCCTCGGTGCCATGATGGGCTGTGGTAGCTTCCCTCGGTGCCATGATGGGCTGTGGTAGCGTCCCTCGGTGCAGTGATGGGCTGTGGTAGCTTCCCTCGGTGCCATGATGGGCTGTGGCAGCGTCCCTCGGTGCCATGATGGGCTGTGGAAGCGTCCCTCGGTGCCATGATGGGCTGTGGTAGCGTCCCTCGGTGCCATGATGGGCTGTGGTAGCGTCCCTCGGTGCAATGATGGGCTGTGGTAGCGTCCCTCGGTGCCATGATGGGCTGTGGTAGCGTCCCTCGGTGCCATGATGGGCTGTGGAAGCGTCCCTCGGTGCAATGATGGGCTGTGGTAGCATCTCTCGGTGCCATGATGGGCTGTGGTAGCGTCCCTCGGTGCCATGATGGGCTGTGGTAGCGTCCTTCGGTGCCATGATGGGCTGTGGTAGCGTCCCTCGGTGCCATGATGGGCTGTGGAAGCGTCCCTCGGTGCCATGATAGGCTGTGGAAGCGTCCCTCTGTGCCATGATGGGCTGTGGAAGCGTCCCTCGGTGCCATGATGGGCTGTGGTAGCGTCCCTCGGTGCCATGATGGGCTGTGGTAGCGTCCCTCGGTGCCATGATGGGCTGTGGAAGAGTCCCTCGGTGCCATGATTTGCTGTGGAAGCGTCCTTCGGTGCAATGATGGGCTGTGGTAGCGTCCCTCGGTGCCATGATGTTCTGTGGAAGAGTCCCTCCGGGCCATGATGGGCTGTGGTAACGTCCCTCGGTGCCATGATGGGCTGTGGTAGCGTCCCTCGGTGCCATGATGGGCTGTGGAAGCGTCCCTCGGTGCCATGATGGGCTGTGGTAACGTCCCTCGGTGCCATGATGGGCTGTGGTAGCGTCCCTCGGTGCCATGATGGGCTGTGGAAGCGTCCCTCGGTGCCATGATGGGCTGTGGAAGCGTCCCTCGGTTCTATGATGGGCTGTGGAAGCGTCCCTCGGTGCCATGATGGGCTGTGGTAGCGTCCCTCGGTGCCATGATGGGCTGTGGTAGCGCCCCTCGGTGCCATGATGGGCTGTGGTAGCGTCCCTCGGTGCCATGATGGGCTGTGGTAGCGTCCCTCGGTGCCATGATGGGCTGTGGAAGCGTCCTTCAGTGCCATGATGGGCTGTGGAAGCGTCCTTCATTACCATGATGGGCTATGGCAGCGTCCTTCAGTGCCATGATGGGCTGTGGAAGCGTCCTTCATTTCCATGATGGGCTGTGGAAGCGTCCTTCATTTCCATGATGGGCTGTTGAAGCGTCCTTCATTTCCATGATGGGCTGTGGAAGCGTTCTTCATTGCCATGATGGGCTGTGGAAGCGTCCTTCATTTCCATGATGGGCTGTGGAAGCGTCCTTCATTGCCATGATGGGCTATGAAAGCCTCCTACATTGCCATGATGGGCTGTGGAAGCATCCTTCATTGCCATGATGGGTTGTGGAAGCGTCCTTCATTATCATGATGGGCTGTGGAAGCATCCTTCATTGCCATGATGGGTTGTGGAAGCGTCCTTCATTATCATGATGGGCTGTGGAAGCATCCTTCATTGCCATGATGGGCTGTCGAAGCGTCCCTCGGTGCCATAATGGGCTGTGGAAGCATCCTTCAGTGCCATGATGGGCTGTGGTAGCGTCCTTCACTGCAATGATGGACTGTGGAAGCGTCCTTCAGTGCCATGATGGGCTGTGGTAGCGTCCTTCACTGCCATGATGGACTGTGGAAGCGTCCTTCAGTGCCATGATGGGCTGTGGAAGCGTCCTTCAGCGCCATGATGGGCTGGGGAAGCGTCCTTCAACGCCGTGATGGGCTGTAGAAGCGTCCTTCACTGCCATGATGGGCTGTGGAAGCGTCCTTCACTGCCATGATGGGCTGTGGAAGCGTCCTTCATTTCCATGATGGCTGTGGAAGCGTCCTTCAGCGCCATGATGGGCTGTGGAAGCGTCCTTCAGCGCCATGATGGGCTGTGGAAGCGTCCTTCAGCGCCATGATGGGCTGTGGAAGCGTCCTTCAGCGCCATGATGGGCTGTGGAAGCGTCCTTCAGCGCCATGATGGGCTGTGGAAGCGTCCTTCAGCGCCATGATGGGCTGTGGAAGCGTCTTTCAACGCCGTGATGGGCTGTAGAAGCGTCCTTCACTGCCATGATGGGCTGTGGAAGCGTCCTTCAGTGCCATGATGGGCTGTGGTAGCGTCCTTCACTGCCATGATGGGCTGTGGAAGCGTCCTTCAGTGCCATGATGGGCTGTGGAAGCGTCCTTCAGTGCCATGATGGGCTGTGGAAGCGTCCTTCACTGCCATGATGGGCTGTGGAAGCGTCCTTCAGCGCCATGATGGGCTGTGGAAGCGTCCTTCAGCGCCATGATGGGCTGTGGAAGCGTCCTTCAGCGCCATGATGGGCTGTGGAAGCGTCCTTCAGTGCCATGATGGGCTGTGGAAGCGCCCTTCAGCGCCATGATGGGCTGTGGAAGCGTCCTTCAGCGCCATGATGGGCTGTGGAAACGTCCTTCAGTGCCATGATGGGCTGTGGAAGCGTCCTTCAGTGCCATGATGAGCTGGAGGTTGACCTTCAGTGTCATGATACGGCCAGCGGTCGACCTCATGCGTTGATGATGTAAAATAAACACCACAAATATTTGATTTTTAAGATTGTATTAAATTTCATCATATATATATATTTTTTTTTTACCTTTACGTTTCTCTGTACTAATTATTCTTGTAATTTGGTGTTCCATCTTTATGCGAGAGTCACGTATTACGAATTTTTTTTTCATAGGTGCGGTGCACAGTAATTCGATTTCCTTGTCACTCGTAAATTTAATTATTTGAGGCAAAATATATTTGCCTCCTTGCGCAGGATAATTGTTCTTTAGATGCTCTGGTAGTGTCCTGATAGTGTTTTGATAGTACGCTATCAGTGCCTGGTAGTGCGTTGGTTGTGCCCTAACAGTGTCCTGGAAGAGCGTTGGTTGTGCCCTAACAGTGTCCTGGAAGAGCGTTGGTTGTGCCCTAACAGTGTCCTGGAAGAGCGTTGGTTGTGCCCTAACAGTGTCCTGGAAGAGCGTTAGTTGTGCCCTAACAGTGTCCTGGAAGAGCGTTGGTTGTGCCCTAACAGTGTCCTGGAAGAGCGTTGGTTGTGCCCTAACAGTGTCCTGGAAGAGCGTTGGTTGTGCCCTAACAGTGTCCTGGAAGAGCGTTGGTTGTGCCCTAACAGTGTCCTGGAAGAGCGTTGGTTGTGCCCTAACAGTGTCCTGGAAGAGCGTTGGTTGTGCCCTAACAGTGTCCTGGAAGAGCGTTGGTTGTGCCCTAACAGTGTCCTGGAAGAGCGTTGGTTGTGCCCTAACAGTGTCCTGGAAGAGCGTTGGTTGTGCCCTAACAGTGTCCTGGAAGAGCGTTGGTTGTGCCCTAACAGTGTCCTGGAAGAGCGTTGGTTGTGCCCTAACAGTGTCCTGGAAGAGCGTTGGTTGTGCCCTAACAGTGTCCTGGAAGAGCGTTGGTTGTGCCCTAACAGTGTCCTGGAAGAGCGTTGGTTGTGCCCTAACAGTGTCCTGGAAGAGCGTTGGTTGTGCCCTAACAGTGTCCTGGAAGAGCGTTGGTTGTGCCCTAACAGCGTCCTGAAAGAGCCTTGGCTCTGACCTCATGGTGTCCTGGAAGTGTCCTGGGTTGATTACATATGGAGCAGAATTACCAATAATCTTGCCTACCATTTAGTTAATCAGGGTCACATTCGCGGAGTTTTCTGATAAAAGTTTGATATTTCCTGCTCATTATTGCTAATTAACAAAGTATATGAGGAACCGGCATTAAAACTTAGTAAAGGTTGAAACAATCTTGGCTTTCTGGTAGGTGAATATTCAAGTATTGCTCACAAGTAGGGAAGAATGATCTTTGGTGCAGACCAAATCTATATTAATCTCGTTGAAAAGTTTTACGAAGTCTCATAATAAAAGTTGGTTAAAGATCTTTTCATAGCGACTTATCGCTTATAGACCACACTCCTTTGACTTTAAAATTTCGTGTCTTGCTTTGTCTATTTACGAAATTTTAAGGATGTATAAATCGGCAAATTATAATTTGTCATGTATCTTCAAATATTTCATTAATTTTTTGTTAAGATTTATAAAGTTTTAATTTGTGCTCTACTCTTATGTAGATTAGGTGCGGATTATTTGACACAGGATGGGTCAGAACTGGTAAATACATGTGAGAGACTTAATACACCAATAATGGACTCTGTATTCAGTTACGTTAACAAATTGATGTGTGTAATTATAAAAGAAAACTTAATTAAACACGATGATCATACCTTGATTATTACAGCCACAAATATTTGCTAAAACACGGAAAATAAACATTAAAACGCAAATGTATAAACATTTTTGCTTATTCTAAAACATTTCTATATTTATAGCATTGTACACATAAAAACTAACGCAAATATTCACTAGCATAAGCACAAGATCATAGACAAGGATTTACACACACATACACACACAAGTACACACACACAGGTAAAGCAATATTCTAACATGTTATCACAAGGAAAGACATGATATCCTTATCTAAAATTATTTTTTTTAATCATTACTAACAATAAAAACAATGGCAGTGAGAGAATAACCAGGAGACGTCGTACTCCATCCTTGAGAGCGTCCTTCACTACCATGATGGTCTGGTGGTGCAACCCTTGGCTCCATCTCGTTTTTGAGTCGCCTTTATATCTTGTTTCTAATAACTATGTACAATGTATTTTTTCACGTGTGTTATTACTCATGCTTATTACCCATGAAAATTTGGTAGCGAATTCTTATGACAAATGATATTTTTTATAGCTACTGTGTGCTACAATTATACTTTTTTACCACTCATACATTTCTCAAAAAAAAAGGAATATTTACCTTCTCAGTTCAGAAATAATGTCAGCCTAGCCGTTCAAAAAATTCAGTGCAATATATAAAAATTTCCAGCATATAAGACGCGCTTTTTTTTCAAAAAAGTCTTAAATAGGTTACGCTAAATTTGTCAGGAAAGAAGACAAGTGTTTCCTGACGCGTGTATTAGTTATAAGATGACCCGTAGCTGGAGCTTTTGGTCATCTGACCGACGCCTTCTGCTGGCTTACTGGTCCACCCTTTTAAAAATTATAATTAGAACTATTTTTTAATGCTCAAGTCTCAGACAATCACCCTGCGCCTTACATATTCAGATCAGGAACAGGCGCAGGTTTTCTGTTTGCTGTAAAGTACAGGCACCAGTAAACTGAACTCCAGACACTACCCCTACAAAACTACATCCCAGATTATTTTTGAGTGATTAATAACTATTTTATATTTTAAATTACATATTAATGATACGTAATAAGCAAGCCAGCATCAGAAATTGTAAATAATTATAAAGTAGGCGTCTGTTTGCTTCGGCGGTTGTTGGTGGTGGAGAAGACGACAGGCTGTACTAGGTCCCACCTCTTATCTACGTTGTATGCATAAGCAGCCATCCCCTGGCTTACTATCATAATGAAGCAAGTACTGCATTTATTTTTCCACAGAATATGCCTGCCAAAATTGTGGTGCGCCTCATATACTAGAAAATACGGAAACTAAACTAGACGATAAAAATATATATTAGAAACAAATGGGTTTCCTTTCACTAATGGTAATGCCAGGTAGTGCCCTGGTAATGCTTTGATAAAACTTTGGTGTTATAAATGCCTGGATATATAACATATACGGCAGAATTTCTACCAACTTGTTTACTTTCTGGATAATTATGACCATATTCTCCAAGTTTTCCGATTAAGATTTAATCCTTCGTGTTCCTTATTACTGGTTAACAAACTGCATGAGGACTAGTATTAAAACTAAGTTAGAATGGCAGATTTTTGCCTACAGTTAGGGAAGAAAGACTTATGGAGACCAAAGCATTTTTTAATGAATATTTCATTCTGGATAGAGATTTATAAAATAATATAATTGCCCATATTAAAGCTCAATCCAGAGGGACACGCCTCCTACGACCAATACTGGGATTTTTAATTTCGTTTCTCTGCTCATGTAAGAAGTATATACGGCATATTAACAGGCAAATTTAAATTTGTCGTTCTTCAAAGTGGAGACGAAAGGATACTAGATTTTTTTCTTCGCAGATTGCTGAATCAACGGAATAAATTTAAAGAGGAAGTAGTGAGTGCTACAAACACTGGAAATTAAAAAAAATGTATATGTTGAACATATGAGTGAAGACGGACCACCAAAAACATAGCACCGCTTCTGCTGATACATATGCGTAAATACACATACGTACACGTGCGCGCGAAAGCACACACGCACACCTGCACGCACTCAACCACAGGTAAAACAATAAAATTCATGCACAAATTACTTGCATTCATAAAAGCATCTCTAAATTATAAAAATAACAAAATAATAATACAAGACGCAGTCACAAATATTCACACTTACTAAACCACTCATGCACAGTAACTAGCAAAGATATAATTTCCCTATTCCTATTTTTTTTAATTATTAATAAAGAAACATTGGTGATTATGAAATAACCAGGAGACTTCGTAACCCAGCTGAGGAATGTCATTCAGTGCCATGATGATCTGACGGCAAAACTCATATATCATGAGCTAGTGATCTCGAATTTTGTGTCGCATGAGTATAATGAACACCTTCATTTTTTGGGTTTAATTTTTGTCATACATTATATTCTTTTTCATGTGTCTTTATTTATTACTCGTGTAAATTCTGTATTCTGTCCTTATGTGAGAGTCAAAACATACCCATGATACTTACATAGTTGCAGTACTCTACAATAGGTTTTATTTTCTCTCAAGCGTCTTTGTTGTTTTAGGAAAGTGATATTTTTCTTCCTGCTTCAGGAACAGTTTTAGATCAATATTTACTCTGTGAACAATATACCAGTTAAGTAATGAACTTTATTTTACGTGCAAATGGGCTTTGTGTTCACCTGTACGACACAAGGAAGAGCTCTTTGAGGTTTATTCTCGTTCTATACAAGATACTATTTAGAATGTTGATAAGATCATTTCATTTTAACATCACTGCTGGTATCACTTTCACTGTTCTTTGGTCAGATTACAACATATTAAACACATTACCATCGGAATAACTTTCACTGCTTTTGGTAAAATTTAAACAATAATAAAATTGTTAATTCTTTCACTTATGTCAGGTACAATGTGCTACATTTAAACAACAGGCATGACTTTCACTGCTGTTTTGTATTCAATAACACCAATGATTACTTACAAATGGGCAAGGTCAGATAAGTTTTTATTTATTGTACTCACGAATTATTTCCTGTCTTTATCGAAGCAAAACAATGTTGTCAACATAATCACATGTATCAGTATCACTTTTTCAGGCAACTTTGACATTGAAGTTTCCTTTAATTATGATACTAATGTGAAACAAAAATTATTATTCTCTAAAAGAATATTTGCGTTGTCACTTCATTCCTTGTAAAAGCTGTGACAGCTTTTATATAGGACAAACTGAAAAGTCACTTCAGACCAGAGTAGTGTAAATTTACAATAACTACTGGATAAGAATCCTGTTCTTTGTTCATTCAAGTGTGGGATACAGGCGATTCTGCAGACTGGATTAATTTCAATGAATTAATTCTAATTCTTTAGCACAACGAAATACTGTAGAATCGTTACTTATTTAGCATGAAGCACAACATATTTCAAATTTGAGTTCTAGTATCTTTAAAATTTTTAATAAAATTTTCAGTTTTATAGTCCAAATTTTTGTTCACAATTTTAAAGGTTAAAATATTTTAAAAATAACAGTTCTTTCTCCAAGGAAAAAAATCGCAGTTTTAAACTTATGTTTGACAAATGAATATGTGTATAAGGTTGGATTTTGGAGTCATCTGCATGGAGTGGGATGGTGGGCAAATTGCAGTGCTGCTCTATTCTTATCTCGATGAATTAGACACATATGCTACATCTCGGTATCTTTATTTTGTAATATATTTCGCCATCCAGTGACTTCATCAGTGCAATACAGGGAAAATAAGAGACTAAATAAGAGAAGGTAATTAGTCCCTCTGCTTTGCACAATTATATACAGAAGACAGTAGAGGATGAGGTAATCAATCCCTCTGCTTAGGAACAGGTGTTGATCATCATAATGTTGATGAATCTGAATCACAGCCAGGGAGAATGGAGCTAATATACTGGAGTCAGATGAGATGCAGCACATGAAGGCATTGTCACTGGTAGGCGGGACCCATCAAAGGAAGTAGGTCATAACTAAGAGTTGTGCGAGAGGTTACAAGTAGATTGTGATGTTCTCTCTACCAAGATTCCACGTTGTTGCTGTGTCTGACAAATATTTGTCAGACACAGCAGGCGCTGACCTGTTTAAACCGGGGATGGAATGTCCCGGCAATGCTTGACAACATAGCTTCCATATAGTCTCCGATAGTGAGCAGGACAAAAGAAAGTTTCCAATTCGGTGATAGTTTGGGGCTCAGTGTCCGGGCCACCTTGTTTAAATTTTTTGATGGAATACAGCATGCACGAGGAGCACAGCACCATTGCTTAAGCCGAGAAAGGAATGTCTGTGTACTGCGATAAGGGTATTCTCGATAGAGCTGATAAGGGAAAGATCATCATCTTATTCAGCATGTTTTACAGCAACAATACGCATCCCACTCATGACGGTAGGAAACGATTGGTTTAGACCAACCTATATTATTAGAGCTTTCTTAATGTCACAGTCAGCAAGGTATTGTCGGTTGGAGGAAAAAGAGTTTCGTTCAAGTTTGTCTTCGAAATATGTCTGTTAGGGGAAGAGATTTCCAGGAAGCTTACTGAGCCACTCTCGCGCACCATCTCCTTAATCCCAACGAAGCTTTTGTCTCCGGATGGAATTCTTCCATTTCCTAGTCCCCAAACAATGCGCTCAAAAAATCTTAAATACCCGTCGTTGAAGTATATTTGAAACGTTTTCTACGTCTCCGTTACCTTCTCCCAGTGCTTCCAACTCTGCTTCCGCCTTGTCGGCTCCTGGGAGCTTGCAGCTCTAATGAACATTCAAGATCTATATAAGAGGCTAAATTTTCGTGCCACAACCCAACGCATTCATAAGCGAGGCTCATCAAAAATGAACCACCAGAGAGTTAATAATTTTTTTTAGCTCTACCTGTCAATGTGATCGACAGTTTAATATAAAATATTCACAGTAAATTTCACATTGTCATTTCAGCTGAAAAATACACCAATCAGTTTCATCAGTGACAAAATACACCAGTCAATATCAACACTAATAAACACACCAGCCAGTTTCAATATTGACAAAATGCACACGCCAGCCTCAGAACTAATAAATACAGCGGACAAAATCAACGTTGACAAAATGATTTTGTCTGTCCTAGCATTAATAAATACACTTGTCTTTAATGACGTTATTCACCTATCAATATGACCACTAATAAATACACCAGTCGATTTCAGGGCACTGCAACTAACATCTGTCAGTCTCAACATTGATAATATCTTTCCTTGAAGGTTAAACAAACACTTATGAAAGTTCATCCTCCATCGACATCTTTTGTTCGTACAACTTAACGTCGTTGTCTTATATGTAGTGTTTGTTTTCTTTATCTTCAGACGTTATAGTCATACATTTCTGCATTATAATTAAAATTCCTTACTTCATCTAAACAATATGTATATAGTTAGCTGCACGATCGGAGAAAGGTATCCCAATATTGCATAACTCCAGTCCCCTGGACCTCAATATTGGTATGTGATCTGAAATATGCAGACTGCAGCATACGTTTGAAATGCAATTAAATATCAGCACTTAAGTTTTGAAACGAATCAGCAAAGGCATTCACAAGTTATCACATTTAAATCAATATTACAATTCCTTCAATTAAAAAAATGGCAAGTTATAACATACACAGGCCAAATTTAATTTAAATCTTTCTTTAAAAAAAAACAGTTTGAAGCTCCTGGAGAAACATAGTCTTGTTACCTTAGTGAGATTTATATACACAGAGAACTCGCCGTTAGAAGACTCAGATTTATGACGACGTTTCGGTCCGTCTTAAGTTTCAGTCTCCTTGTAAGTGCCGGTTATTTGTGTATTGTTTTAGTAACGGTATCGTGCCTTTTATTCTTTAGGGACCTATGTCTTGAAAACAGGAAAGCCTATCCTTATCAAATTTAAAAACGCGCTAAAAAAAAAGTTGAACTGCATGTATTTTTTTTGTTATCTTTTGTCATTTACATTCTATTTAAAATTCTCCGCCTATAAGCAAAATATTTCATATTTTTTAAAGAAAAAGCAAATTCATAAAATTTCTAAAATATGGCAACTTGGCCTTTGTAGCTCAAAATTAACATAAAACATACACCTACTTTTAGGGTTTGAAGCCGATAGGAAGAGATATTCTATAGTTAAAACATGGAAACTATTTAATATAAGTGGTAACTTGAAGTTTATACAGCTCAAAATGAGTGCCAAGCTTTCTTGGCACTTGGCACTCAACTGGTAAGTAGACATTCTCTAGTAATTGGTCTGATTCAAACGATTCCAAGTTTTTTTAGGAATTTCATTAAAATTTTAAATTTGCACCTACACAGACTAAACTAATGGAGTATCATTTTTCTTATATCTCATAGCTAATATTTTGAGAGTGACCAGTAAAAACATTCTTCAGTTAGTGAATATGAATAACGCTATTTATTCAATAGAATTGGAAAATTGCCTTCATGCAACCATACCAGTGGCACGGATTCCAACAATTTAAACTTTAATTGAAACTATTTTACTATACTGACAAATTTGCCTACACACACACAAACTAAACTTAATGAGCATTATCCTGGCCGTAAGATGCAACAGTCATTAAATATTAAAGCCGTTCAGAAGAGGAAAACTGAATTTGTTTTAACGTGATTTGAAGGGAAATAAAAATTTCACATTATTTTTTATATGAAATGGTGAAATTTGCACCTACTCAAACTCACTCTCAACCACTGTTGAATTAGGAGACACCTCTTATTAACACTTGAGACTATATCATTTCTGGATGCTGAAAGTGGGTTCAACAACTTTGGCCATAGAGCACCTGTATATGCTAAATGTCTTGTGAATCTGGCCCTAGTTACTGTAGAACAACGTTGAAAATTTGAAGGTCATCGCAGTAGACCAGCTCTAGTTATCAGCCAAAGAAAAACGAAAAGTTGGAGGAACAATAAAAAAAAATCTGGCATCCTCGTAAAGGTCCCTATTCGGTGAATACCTACTCACCTTTGTAGTAAATATAACTGTAGCCCATTCCATCACTTGCAACATTTTTCAGACAATAAGATCACTGCAAATGCCAACATTATTTTTAATATCCCTAGCTTTTTGGGCGACCAGCCTATGGCTTCATAAGTGATTTTTGTAGCTGTTCACTTGCTAAACTTTTCACTGGTCTATTCTAAGATTAGCTGGATCCGGACTAGATGGTTCTATTATTTCCAGGAGAGCCTTCTACACTGGAGAGATGCGTGTGGCTCTATTGTTGTGTACAACGCTGTTATCAATATTCCACACTTGGCTTCACTTTACGAGAAGCGAAAAAGTTTCTATACCACGAGTCGGGCAGCAACACTTCTTGAGAACATCACTTCATCTGCGCTCATTCATTCCGAATAAACTCTCAATGTGAAATGTGTTCACTCAGAATTCAAACTCTAATGAAATAAAGCCAGTTCATCATATAAAATCTATGACCCATAGCTGGCATCATCTTCATCCTGTTCGCTATTTGTAGGAATTTTAATAATAAAGATTTATTAAAAATAATGTTAGGGAAGGCTTCTATATGAGCTTAGGTAGGTAATAGCTCTCTATTAATATAGATAGGAAATCGTTGCCTACCCAGACAGAAAGACAGACATGCAGAGGGAGGGAGAGAGAGGGAGAGAGAGAGAGAGAAAGAGAAAGAGAGAAAGAAAGACAGGCAGAAAGAGACAGAAAGACAGGAGGAGACAGAAAAAGAGACAGAGATACAGGGACAGCGAGGAAAACAGGCGGAGGCAAAAACTGGCTGACAAACATAACATTAGAGTGAGAGTAGATACATGGAACGTCATAGAAAAAAAATCGGATAGCCCGAGATATTATTGTTCATTTCAAGGATCCCTGTTAAGATGGACTGAGTACAGTCTAGTTAACTCTACTTCTGTCTGCATAACTGCCATAGAGTATATAGGCTCTCCCTGCCCTTCATTCCCGTATTGAAAATGGGGATGAATCGATTAGCTATTTCCAATATTAAAAATATTTAAAGATGCATGCACCCTAAAGAGAAACAAGTGCTATAGGAAAACACTGGCTTGGGAGCTATAATTCAACAGTTAATAGCTCTATGAGCCGTAGCTCAACACCCTCAGGAGCTCAATGAAATAAAGCGGCTCAACACCTCCAAAGAGCAAGGGAGCTGTAGCTCAACACCCTGAAAAATTAAATGAGTTGTAACTCATCACTCTTAATTAAGATTCCAAGGATCTGTAGCTCAACACCACTAGGTGGCAAAATACTCGTAGTTCAACTACCTCGAGAACCCCTTGATAAAGATTATTAGTGTAGCAGTAGCATTACGAGAAGTAGTAGCAGTAGTAGTAGCAGTAACAGAGGTAGTAGTGGCAGCAGCAGTAAAAGAAGTAATGTATTATTATTATTATTATTATTATTATTATTATTATTATATTAAAAAAGCACTAAACATTTGTTAGGCTGGTGGCTTGCTGTGCGTTACATGATCATCGATATTCAGCCGGGGCCTGATTCTCTTGTCCTCTCTTTCTCTATTCTCCTTCTCCCTGTCTCTCCCTCAGCTTGCCCAGACTATAATACTAATAGAACCACTCACCCCAACCTCAGTGTTTATTTGTGTGTGTGTGTGTGTGTGTGTGTGTGTGTGTGTGTGTGTGTGTGTGTGTGTGTGTGTGTGTGTGTGTGTGTGCGCGCGCTCCTTCTACACTACAACTTTCCTGCCTCTCTGTCTACTCCTCATTTTCATAATATTGTCCTTCAAGTTGTTTGCACTGCACGGAAATTCTTACCTATTGCTCTAACGTCAGTCTAACTTGAAATGGTGAGGGAACCACTGCAGTTGCTCTCCTTAGACGTCCTTAACAAAATCTAATCTAAAGGTGCGTACCTTATCAAAGAACCTCTTTTCCTACCTTTCTCTCTCTCTCTCTCTCTCTCTCTCTCTCTCTCTCTCTCTCTCTCTCTCTCTCTCTCTCTCTCTCTGCTGTGCCTGGGATTTGATTTTCACTCTCATTCCCCTGAATTCCATGTTTGTTTTTCAGGTTATCGCCCTTCCCTCTTATCTCCTCCCTATTCATTTGTCGTCTATAGAAAATATTTCCATGTTGGATTAATGTACAAAAGCAATCTAAATAACTTTCAGGAATTTAATAATAATGATCAGGAGATTTACAGTGCTAGGGTACTCAGCTCACACACCGAGGTCTAGGGATCGATCCCCGGCGCGGATGGAAACATTAGGACGTGTGTCCTTAAGATATCTGATGTCCAAGTTCACCCATCAGTAAAATAAGTACCTGAGTGTTAGTCGACTGTTGTGGGTCGCATCCTGGGACAAAATTTAACTAATTTGCCCGAAATGCTCAGCATAACAAGGAGCTTTCTATATAGTAGTACGTCACTGATGTCAGATAGGCCTGTATACTTTGCAGAAATAAAGATGATTTGTTTCAACGTTGAACATGTTTGTAGAGCCAAGAGTAATTAGCCGATCACCTGTGAGTAGTTTCTTGCGAGTCAATCAGCTGTAAGATATTTTTTTCTCAGGCCCGGGAGTAAAAACAACTTATATGGAAATTTAATGTTTGATTAGTACTCCAGACATCGAACTGATAAAGAAATGAAGGAATTATCTCGTCGTGTAGTATACCTTCATGTGCAGTAATCCGTGAGTGAGTAGCCCCCATATCGAAATAAGCCTAGGACACACTTTCTGACAATAAAACATCTAATAAATATACCACTGTGCTACAGATGTTCCATGGTCAGATAGACACGACTCCATGACAACAAGAGGAGACCCTCAACACAATGGTTCCCACCTAATGGAGACGGCGTCAATTCCTGCTCGAACACCAGTTTATTGCTCCGAAAGAGCTTGTACATACACTGCTGTAGAGTTTGTTTCATGATTAATTTAACCCTTCCATCTCTTTCTAATTATACAATTCGTTAAAATTAAAATGTATAATATTTTGCACAAAATGTAAAACAGTCCCACTTGGAAGTTTCAGAGAATGTTACGACGGTAAGGTTTAAAAAGTGGCGCATAATTTACACTAAACCATACCCCCGGCCGGGGGTATGGTTTATTTGCAATCGTGTCATTACGATTTCTTAAGTCAGTTATTTCGCAAACTTGACCGTATGTCCTTTCCCAACGTTGGCTCACCTTACCGTGGTGGTGAAGTTTTAAGTATCTTTGGATGTTTGCGAGGAGAGAGGAATTTCTCTGGTAGATGTGTCACTCTTTATCCAGGGTGCTCGATTATCTAAAATAAATAAACATTTCTTTTTCAGCGAAAGTTTTTGGAATATTCTCCTTCCGTCTAAATTTGCTCTTTTTTGTGGCCACCGAGTACATGTGGAATGTAAATAATTGTTTTGTTTAGTTTGTAATTATGATTACTGTAATGTGACAGATTATTATTAATATTTTATCAATAGTTATAGTTAAAAGCATTGAATAGAATTTTTCCAGATCAAACAAGTCATTCCACCTACAGTATGTACCCAGCAGGTTGCCTTTTCATGATTCTTTTCTTCCTCCATTGCAATAGGTCCTTCCTTTTCAAAACCTTCCACTATTGCTACTTTCCATAAATATCAGCCCCATCCTTCCCCATGTGTATGTGGGCAAATATGGATCCATGTGTAAAATCTGAACAGACCAGTAACTAGTGACTAATTCTACCTCTTGTCGCTTCTTAATCACTTGTCAGAGTGCTGAAGAATTGTAATGAGCACATTTAACACTCGATGAAGAAACAGAATTCCAGCCAGCGAACTGGTATTACCAGCCTGTCGCCTTCACCCATAGCACAACAGACCGTCATGAGGATTAATCAACCACAATCTCGTGCTCGGGAATGTGCTCTGGGAAAATCTTGCGAACACCAACCATAAATTGCTTTTATGGCCGCTAATCCTGGTTTATTATAGGGTTTGATAAATTAGACACATGTGCAACTCTTGGGATTCTTTATTGAGGAAACGTTTCGCCACACAGTGGCTTCATCAGTCCATACAAAGGAGAATCTTGAAGAACAGGAGGAGAATGAGGTAATCAGTCCCTCAACCTGTGTGGCGAAACGTTTCCTCAATAAAGATACCCAAGAGTTGCACATGTGTCTAATTTATCAACATGTCGGTTCTCTGAACCATTCATCTACAAATTATAGGGTTTAAATAATTAACATCCCATTGGATTTTTATGCCAAATTTAAAATTATTTTTTATTCTATGTAGATAAAAGCAATGATTAATATTTCTCTTCATGAATCCTAAGTTGGAAGGAGTGTGAAAATTATTTGAGTCATACGAATTTACTCACAGCCAAACAAATTAAACGCGTCCTTCAGTCAATTGGATTTTGTATACGAACCATCAGCACATGAAAGTGTTATCACAATCTACAATTAACTCCGTGTCTTGCGAGGTCAGCCTACGTGAAACTCTAGTAAACAACAGGAAATATTGCTAAACGCTTCCAATGAATCTTCATACACAATGGTCCCACAAGGATGTGCATATATTTCACCTGTCATAATTACTAATGGTCCCGTCGATAGTGTCTGCCAATACTGTGTGCTTGTATGGATTTATGTTTTTGAAGTTACAAGAGTAGAGTTATGCGCGTAACAGCCCATCTTATGTAGTTAGCATTTCACAAAGAGTTTGAAACGTAGCAGTGGTTGTTAGACACACTACCTCCTCCTGGAGTCACTTTCAAAGTTACGTCTCGCTATTTGCAATGTTATATTTCACGTTCACTTTTGTGAAGCATTTTCTTCAGAATGTAATTTTAAGTATATTTTCTTACCTAAGTTTGCCTCGGCTGACCTGCAGCTTCTGTGCCTGCATAAGAAATTAATAGGTTACGTGATTAGCTGTAATATTTACTTTCATAAATTGTCAACACTTTAAGGGGGAGGGTGCGTTGATCCTGGCAAAGAGCTCTTGTTACAAGGAACTGGGGTTACCTTCCCCTTCCTAGGATCGAACGTGATTACCTCCTATTCCCTAAGTACCGTATAACTCACGAAAAAGGATAATAATAATAATAATAATAATAATAATAATAATAATAATAATAATAATAATAATAATAATAATAATGTTAATTTATAAAGTCAGCTTACTCTGTGCTGCTACCACTATAACGCATAGAAGTTATTTTTATTAATTTTTATTTTATTTATTTCCATGGTCAGGTTCATCACTTATCAGTCTCACTTTGATATTTTGTACATCATTATCATATTTCCTCACTCTCTCTCTCTCTCTCTCTCTCTCTACGTTAGTCTCAGTGCTACCTCTATGTACCTGTTGTGCAGTAGTACCTGTAGCGGTTAGTGGGGCATACTGTTTTATCCTCTGTGGCTATTGACGCGGCAGATGCTTACACTTTTCCTCGTAGCTTTTGTCCCTCAGACGGGTACAGTTAGGTAATGTGTCTCATGCATAACAGATAAAGGATCGAGCCTCCAATAATCAATGGGGTAAATGACCCACACAAGGTTAACATTTTACATATTTTTTCAACACATCGGGTGTCTCCGACCAAGGTAAGGTGACCGAAATAAGAAGAAACATTTTCACCATCGCTCACTCCATTATTGTCCAGTCATACAGGTCAGTCTCACTGATGGCAAGCTTCTGAACTTCTTCGCCCAGCAGGAGTTGATCGGGCGATGCTTTGGCTAACAGATTTTACTATTGCGGGAATTGTGGCATAATTCTCATATGTAAAGTAAAAGGACACAAGTGCAACTAATGTGACATTTATTGTGGCAACGTTTCGCTCTCCAGGAGCTTTATCAAGCCATTACCATAATGGCTTGATAAAGCTCCTGGAGAGCGAAACGTTGCCACAATAAATGTCACATTAGTTCCACTTGTGTCCTTTTACTTTACATATTGTCGGTAATTCTACCAACTTTATTATAATTCTCATAGTTTAATTAACTCTTTATGAATATAAAAATTATGAACAATCTTTTATTTTTTCCTGTGATATTTGGAACAGGACAATTTTCATTTTCCTTCCCGTCAGACACAATGTATTACCATTTCCATGACGAAAGTAATTCATGTTATATTTGGCCTGAGAGTATGCAGTACTTTCTTTTTTGTAAACTTTTTGTAAACTTTTATTGACTCTACTGACTGCAATTGCTTTTGTTTTTTACATTTTTCTTAATCATTTTAAATGTGTTCGAATAATTCCCGTTGTATATAAATGTAGGAATATAAACATGAAGATATACACATCGTTCCTTCAGTAAATGATCACTGGGAGAGATACACCTTTGGGTATATTAACACAGAGAAGTACTTGGTGCATGTACACAGAGAAGTACTTGGTGCATGTACACAGAGAAGTACTTGGTGCATGTACACAGAGAAGTACTTGGTGCATGTACACAGAGAAGTACTTGGTGCATGTACACAGAGAAGTACTTGGTGCATGTACACAAAGAAGTACTTGGTGCATATACACAGGGAAGTACTTGGTGCATGTACACAGATAAATGCAGGATGTAAAAAAGAGACGCACACTTCGTGGTGAGTAAATGTACTGATACACAAATTTCTGCGTATAATTACTGACATACCTATCGGAGATATACACAGAAATATTCACCACTCAGTAAATAGAGATTCTGACCATTCGATGTATATTCACCGAGAGATATACAATTCACGATGCATATAAAGTGCACATCAATCGTACTATATACAGACAGCATGCAAATAAGACATAATATGGGGCTTAAGGCAATTTATTAAAAAGCTTTTTCTTTCACCAGGAAAACTACCAAGTTTTACAGACGGGAGTCTGTTTGTCACGGATAGGGCAGGTTGAGCTGGAGCTGGAGGTATCAGGATTCCCTAGTGTGTGTGTATTTAGGGGGATAGACACATCAAAGACCATGCCTAGGTAAGGTATGCTACGTTTTTTTAGGTGTTGGCTGGAATGCCTCGCCTCTGTTTTATGTTGGTATAGGGACTGTTGGACCTAATGTTTTAGTGAATGTGGGGCTGGCGGTGATGCCCTCCACTGTTTGGGTCATGTCTTTTGATCCGAGGTGTTTTGGTTCTCCAGGACTCTTTTTCAATTTTTCCTTTTTGGATCACCACTGGGGTGACTCCAGGGTCCTTGGAATGACATGTAGGTTGCGGCCTGGGAGGTCCACCTTTTCGGGGTCTTCAGTGATGACTCCAGGGTTTTACGGCCGCAGTCCCACCAACAAGATTTATGTGCCTATCCACCCGTTGTTTTTAGGGGCCTGACCGAATTAGCAGAATGAAAATTTGTTTTTGCCATAAATCGGCAGAAATCGATCTAAGCATCACGAAAAAACGTATCAACTTTATTTTAAGTAATATTAAATAAATTTCAGTTAACCAATGATATATTTAGCAGAATTTAGTTAAAAAATGCAGTAGTTTACAGGATATTAAGGGGAGTTTCCAAATTAGTTTTGGTCCATATATAAAAACCTTTATATCATTGTCAAAGAAAAAATGATCTAACTTTTAGTAAAAGAATTCTTTGGGAAAGTGTATTTCTGTTATAATAAGGTTAGGTTAGTTTTCTAAGGTTCTTTTGGTACAAAATTATTAATTTTTAAATTAACATAAACGAAAAAATATATCTTTAAACGTATAAGAGAAATTTTTAGTAAGGACTTGATTTTAAATGAGTACTTGCTAACTGACCCGTTTTACCTAGTCCTATATATATATATATATATATGTATATATATATATATATATATATATATATATATATATATATATATATATATATATATATATATATATATAACAACCACTGTGAAAGAATAGTGAAATTACAAGTGCTTTCGTGACTACTCACGTTGTAGATGAACCGACATGTTGATAAATTAGACACATGTACAACTCTTGGGTATCTTTATTGAGGAAACGTTTCGCCACACAGTGGCTTCATTAGTCCATACCAAGGAGAATCGTTAAGAACAGGAGAAGAATGAGGTAATTAGTCCCTCAACCACTGCAACTTGTTGGGATCTTAATACTTGGGAATTCTTCGCTTGCCTAACCCATGGGCACGACCTACTTCCACATTGAACAAATGTGACACCACCTACGTCTGCTGCACCTCTCCGGCCTACGGTTTATAAGCTACTTCTCGGCACATATGTTGTATTCTATTCAATATTGATGGACTCACCACATCGAGTCAAGGTTGAGGGACTGATTACCTCATTCTTCTCCTGTTCTTCACGATTCTTCTTGGTATGGACTGATGAAGCCACTGTGTGACGAAACGTTTCCTCAATAAAGATACCCAAGAGTTGCACATGTGTCTAATTTATCAACTACTCACATTATCAAGGAACAATAAAAGTAATGCATCAAAGAACGCCATATAAAGGGTCTAGACCACACCTCACCATCACATCCCGCAACAAAGCAACACCTGATGCGCGACGACACGCGACTCACAAGAAAGAGAACACTGCTGCAGGCCCACTGGCCCAACTAGACAGGTCATTCACGGCAACCCACAAACTATTCTACCCAAGAATTAAGATTTATTATTTGTCCAATGTATTATTAAATTCTTCCCAAATTCTAATAATTACAAATGGATCTAATTTATATAAACCAAAGGAAATATTCATATTATTTTCAAAACTGCTTTTTATGAAACAAGATTCAATTATATTCCTGTCGACCATGGATTTGCTTGATACAACATTCTCAACTTTTTGAAAATCAATTGGATGGTTAAAATTGCTACAATGCGACAAAGCGCAAGATGGTGACCAACCTCGAACGGGAAAAGAAACCAGGGTTCCCCCGTCTCTTGCAAGGTGTCCCAGAGATCGGAGTCGGAATGGAGGAGTTCGTGACAAAGAGTACGCTAGAGATTTTAGCGTCATTGCTGCGCAGAGGAGAGGAGGGAAAAATTTTCTTTCTTGAATGAAGACTCCGAAAAAGGGAGAGACGAACATGACGTTCCTGGAAATGAAGAAGTCTGCGGGCTCTTTGAAGGTCGTTAACGACACAACAGAAAGAGCTGTTTCCTTCGTTCAGACCTTCAGCGTGTCGCTGACCAAGGACGAGGAGCAGAAACAGGTATCTTCTCCTCGTGGAGGATCACCATCGCTGAATTTTAGAGGGACAGAGTGAAGTCCCACATTATTTCGTCGTTCAAGTAGGCACGAGGAATCATTATTACGGGTGAGCAAGCGCAGCGAGCAGAGTGACGACTTATTGGCAGTTGGTGTGACAAATGAGCGACCCGACCCGACATGACGAGATGCTTTTGAGAGGCTAATAACTTTTTCCCTATATAAGATAGAGACATAATTTCTTTTGAATCTGACAGTCTCATGAAATAAATTTTGTTATTAGCCGTTTGTTTCGCTGAAATTCCATGGGAACCTCCCAGAAAACCACGGTATTTGAGGAGATGATTGGCCAAATTTCGATGTTTGTTCAACTTGAGAAGCGAATTGCGTGAGATTTTCTAGTGTGACACTATGTTTTCTTTACTGAATTCGAAAGAAAAAACCAACAAGATCATCTGTACAACCCACAGGATCATCTGTTGGGTAGTACTGCACAACAGACTTCGCCACCTCCGTGGATAGATAAGCTTCTTACCTTTCTCAACGTTCGATAGATAAACAATTGTAATTGTTATGTACACTACGCCAGTACATGAAGAATGTAACAATTCCCGTTCAGCTGTCTCATTATGGGTGACCATACCACGAAATGAGAAATGTAAGAACAAAAAAAAAATGAATGAAGTTGAAGGACAAGGAATTAGACAAATGAGATATGGAACAATAGAGCCTTCAACACCAAAAAAAAAAACTCTAACAAGAAGTGAACAATGCTTGCGTGAATTTACTGGTTGGCGTAGGTGCAGAGAAAAAACGAGTAGAAAGAAAAAAACACGTTAGGTAGAGAGACATAGGGAAAAATAAAGAATCATCCCTGGGAAAATGCATGAGGATTAGATGAAGGAAAGAAGGACAACATTAGAAAAATAAGACGAAGGGCATCAAAAGTAGAAAGACGAAAAAGAAAAGCAGGGAAGAAGGCCTGTGAAACGGAATGAAAGCAAATCAGAAAGCAGGAATAGGATTACGAGTGTTAGTGGAAAAGAAACGTTAATTATGAAAAGTTCAGGAAGAAACTAAAAAACAAAGTAATGAATGAGTTAAACCACTATGAAAGAGGGTGGAAAGACACAAGGATGTATAAGAGAAAATGTTAAGAACATAAGAATAAGGAGAGGGGAGAGAAACAAAGAAAGGCGATGAATATGAAAGGAACAGAGTGTTGGATCTCTGGCTGGGTCCTGGAGGAGTGGACCTGGTCCGTGTACAGCCATAACAAGCCGTGGTAAGATGGTCCGAACATCATGTTCGTCGGAGGAAGGTCCGTAGTTTTTACTCGTTGAATTATGGTCTGTACTAACGTTCATGGCACGATGGTTCATAGTTCACAATCATTAGAGAAAAGTCCGTAATTCACGTTTGTTTTACGATTTTTTTTAAATCTTTATTTCTACAAGTACAAGTACAGGGTTTACAGGCCTAGCTGACATCACTGACATAATACTACATAGAAAGCCCCTTGTTAAGTAGAGCATTTCGGGAAAATTGGGTCAATTTTGTCCCCGGATGCGACCCACACCAGTCGTCTAATACCCAGGTACCCAATTTACTGTTGGGTGAACATGGACAGCAGGTGTCTTAAGGAAACACTAATAGTTCTTAGTTGGATGGTCCATAGTTAACGACCGTGGCAGGAGGATCATCCAAGAAGGTCGATGCCGGAGAGACAGGTAGGGGAAGAGAAGAGGAAATTGAAGGATTAAGTAAGGGAAACTAAAAAAAACACGATGCGCTTATGAATAGCTGAGAAACGCTAATTACTTTAGCTACCTCTTAAGTTTATCGAAACTAAGTTCATGTTACACAATAGCAGGTTCTCTCTCGGCCCTCCCCTTCCTCCAGTCAAACTGCCGCTTCCATTACTATGATACATAAACGACAAGAAAAGATACTGAGATTAATAATAGGAAATGTGAAAGGAAAGCTTTCACATTACAATAACTATTGCTGCTAATGACTCGCAAAATCATAACAACAGGATTGTAAACAATACAGATAATGGGCAAGGTAAATAAAGGGCGTAAAAATGTGCTTGGTAGGATGAGACTAATTAATCCTGAGTGGGCTAGTAGTGAGAGCAATGGCCTGCTAGTGGTAGAGCTGACGCGTCATGGTTTCGAAAACGGGGTAGTCCCTGAGTTACTATTACTACTTTCGCCGTCACTGTTGCACCGGGAAGTTAGCGCAAGGAAGTCTCAATTCATGACTTGCTGTTGGTCAATGAGTAAGTTACAACCTTTCTTCAACTTGTGTCTTCCTCCACTTGCACAATTAGAAACTATTTTAAACCATACCCCCGGCCGGGATTGAACCCGCGGTCATAGAGTCTCAAAACTCCAGCCCGTCGCGCTAGCCACTAGACCAGCTAGCCACTATTTTCTCTCGATGTCATGGCTATCGTCACTTTCACGGCTGTCGTCACTTTCATGGCTGCCATCACTTTCACCAAAATACAATATACTGTTTGAATTTTGATTTGATCAAGAAAATATTTTCCTTCTTGAAGTGGCTTCGACGTAGAACCGTGGACAGCCATCTTCTGTATGTGTGCTCACCTAGTTGTAGTTGCAGAGGTCGAGTTATAGCTCTTGGCCCCGCCTCTTCCTGCTCCGTGCGCTGTATCATACCCCTTCTTAAAGTTGTGTATGGTTCCTGCCTCCACTAGATCACTTCCCAGACTATTCCACTTCCTGACAAGTCTGTGAAGGAAGAGATACTTCCTAACATTCCCGTGATTTATCTTAGTCTTCAACTTCCAACTGTGACCCCTTGTTGCTGTGTCCCATCTCTGGAACATACTGTCTCTGTCCACCTTGTCGACTCCTTTCAGTACTTTATATGTCGTTATTATATCCCCTCTATCTCTAATGACTTCCAGTGTCAAGTCGATTTCCCTTAGCCTCTCTTCGTAGGACATACTTCTTAACTCCGGGACTAGTCTGTTGCAAACCTTTTCACTTTCTCTAGTTGCCTCACATGATTGGCTAGGTGAGGTTTCCAAACTGGCGCTGCATACTCCAATATGGGCCTAACGTACACAGTGTACAGGGTCCTGAATGACTCCATATTTAGATGTCGGAATGCTATTTTTAGGTTTGCAGGCGCCCGTATGGTGCAGCAGTTATTTGGTTGATGTGTTCCTCAGATGTTCCCGGTGTTATACTCACACCAAAATAATTTTCCTTGTGTGAGGTTTGTAGGCTCTTGCCCCCTAGATTGTACTCCGTCTGTGGTCTTCTTTGCCCTTCCCAAATCTTCATGACTTTGCACCTTGTGGGGTTGAAATGTGTGTGTGTGTGTGTGTGTGTGTGTGTGTGTGTGTGTGTGTGTGTGTGTGTGTGTGTGTGTGTGTGTGTGTGTGTGTGTGTGTGTGTGTGCGTGAGTGCGTGTGCGTGTGCGCTCTTTCCACATTTCATCTTTTCCTACTTCTCTGTCTAGTTTTCCTCCTTATCCACTTCCCCGTCTTCATCTTCCCGCTCTTCAAAGTTTTTTTTTTCCTCAGGACAAAAGCTCTTGCCTCGTACTCAGACGTGAATCTTACTGCCGCTCTTGCAGTGGTGAAGGACCATTGCAGTTGCCATCCTTAGACCGCCTCAGCAGAATCCAATCTAAAGGTGCGCACCTTATCAAAGTTCCTGAACACCTTTCCAACAGATCTCACCTTTCTTTTTCATTACTAATGTTGTTTACTTGCAATTCTTTACTTTCACAGCATCTATTCCTGTCGTCGTGTATTTTAGTATAGTTATTCTTGAGAATTTGTGTGTCTGATTGTCCGAATATGTCCGTCGTCTCTATCTCTCTCTCTCTCTTTTACTTAGGATTTTAAAGGGTGAGGTTTAGGGTTCTCTCTCTCTCTCTCTCTCTCTCTCTCTCTCCATATATATATATATATATATATATATATATATATATATATATATATATATATATATATATATATATATATATATATATAGAGAGAGAGAGAGAGAGAGAGAGAGAGAGAGAGAGAGAGAGAGTGGTGAAGCAATGTAAAAAGAGAGCAAATGAGAGAGTGGGTGAGATGTTACCAACAAATTTTGTTGAAAATAAGAAAAAGTTTTGGAGTGAGATTAACAAGTTAAGGAAGCCTAGAGAACAAATGGATTTGTCAGTTAAAAATAGGAGAGGAGAGTTATTAAATGGAGAGTTAGAGGTATTGGGAAGATGGAGGGAATATTTTGAGGAATTGTTAAATGTTAATGAAGATAGGGAAGCTGTGATTTCGTGTATAGGGCAAGGAGGAATAACATCTTGTAGGAGTGAGGAAGAGCCAGTTGTGAGTGTGGGGGAAGTTCGTGAGGCAGTAGGTAAAATGAAAGGGGGTAAGGCAGCCGGGATTGATGGGATAAAGATAGAAATGTTAAAAGCAGGTGGGGATATAGTTTTGGAGTGGTTGGTGCAATTATTTAATAAATGTATGGAAGAGGGTAAGGTACCTAGGGATTGGCAGAGAGCATGCACAGTTCCTTTGTATAAAGGCAAAGGGGACAAAAGAGAGTGCAAAAATTATACGGGATAAGTCTGTTGAGTATACCTGGTAAAGTGTATGGTAGAGTTATTATTGAAAGAATTAAGAGTAAGACGGAGAATAGGATAGCAGATGAACAAGGAGGCTTTAGGAAAGATAGGGGGTGTGTGGACCAGGTTTTTACAGTAAAACATATAAGTGAACAGTATTTAGATAAGGCTAAAGAGGTCTTTGTGGCATTTATAGATTTGGAAAAGGCGTATGACAGGGTGGATAGGGGGGCAATGTGGCAGATGTTGCAGGTGTATGGCGTAGGAGGAAGGTTACTGAAAGCAGAAGAGTTTTTACGAGGATAGTGAGGCTCAAGTTAGAGTATGAAGGAAAGAGGGAAATTATTTCCCAGTAAAAGTAGGCCTTAGACAAGGATGTGTGATGTCACCGTGGTTGTTTAATATATTTATAGATGGGGTTGTAAGAGAAGTAAATGCGAGGGTCTTGGCAAGAGGCGTGGAGTTAAAAGATAAAGAACCACACATAAAGTGGGAGTTGTCACAGTTGCTCTTTGCTGATGACACTGTGCTCTTGGGAGATTCTGAAGAGAAGTTGCAAAGATTGGTGGATGAATTTGGTAGGGTATGCAAAAGAAGAAAATTAAAAGTGAATACAGGAAAGAGTAAGGTTATGAGGATAACAAAAAGATTAGGTGATGAAAGATTGGATATCAGATTGGAAGGAGAGAGTATGGAGGAGGTGAATGTATTCAGATATTTGGGAGTGGACGTGTCAGCGGATGGGTCTATGAAAGATGAGGTGAATCATAGAATTGATGAGGGGAAAAGGGTGAGTGGTGCACTTAGGAGTCTGTGGAGACAAAGAACTTTGTCCTTGGAGGCAAAGAGGGGAATGTATGAGAGTATAGTTTTACCAACGCTCATATATGGGTGTGAAGCATGGGTGATGAATGCTGCAGCGAGGAGAAGGCTGGAGGCAGTGGAGATGTCATGTCTGAGGGCAATGTGTGGTGTGAATATAATGCAGAGAATTCGTAGTTTGGAAGTTAGGGGGAGGTGCAGGATTACCAAAACTGTTGTCCAGAGGGCTGAGGAAGGGTTGTTGAGGTGGTTCGGACATGTAGGAGAATGGAGCGAAACAGAATGACTTCAAGAGTGTATCAGTCTGTAGTGGAAGGAAGGCGGGGTAGGGGTCGGCCTAGGAAAGGTTGGAGGGAGGGGATAAAGGAGGTTTTGTGTGCGAGGGGCTTGGACTTCCAGCAGGCATGCGTGAGCGTGATTGATAGGAGTGAATGGAGACAAATGGTTTTTAATACTTGACGTGCTGTTGGAGTGTGAGCAAAATAACATTTACGAAGGGGTTCAGGGAAACCGGCAGGCCGGACTTGAGTCCTGGAGATGGGAAGTACAGTGTCTGCACTCTGAAGGAGGGGTGTTAATGTTGCAGTTTAAAAACTGTAGTGTAAAGCACCCTTCTGGCAAGACAGTGATGGAGTGAATGATGGTGAAAGTTTTTCTTTTTCGGGCCACCCTGCCTAGGTGGGAATCGGCCAGTGTGATAATATATATATATATATATATATATATATATATATATATATATATATATATATATATATATATATATATATATATATATATATATGTCGTGCCGAATAGGCAGAACTTGCGATCTTGGCTTATATAGCAACGCTCATCTTGCCATATAGAACAAGCGAAAATTTGTGTATGCAATAATTTCGTCAAAATCGTTCCAAACCTAACGAAAAAAGTACATTTCACTGTGTTTGTTTAGAATTAAATTATTGTAAACAAATCTAAAATATATATGGTTGGGTTAGACTAAAATAAATTGTCCTTGTTATAATAAGGTTAGGTAAGTTTTCTAAGATTCTTTTGGTGCAAAATTAATATTTTTTACATTTACATTAATGAAAAAATTATGTCTTTAAACGTATAAGAGAAAATTTTATAAAGGACTTAATTTTAAATGAGTTCTTGCTAATTGACCAGTTTTACATATTCGGCACGACATTACATATATATATATATATATATATATATATATATATATATATATATATATATATATATATATATATATATATATATATATATATATATATATACATGAGACAATAATTAGCAAAATAGTACATAATTATGCACATTACTGCAAATTCTTCTGAGAAGTCAGTAAATTACAATAAACAAGCACGATACATACGTTTGTCTTAGTAGAAACACACTTGGTAGAAAATAAGTCTGACAAATTCGAATCTCTCTGAGTAGAACTTCATCTGCTTAGGGTAAAAACGTTGTAATTTATACCTTTATATAATCTGTTCATATTTCATTTATTATATATATATATATATATATATATATATATATATATATATATATATATATATATATATATATATATATATATATATATATATATCCGTCACAGTGTCGGGCGACAGGGAGGAGCTGCTGACCACAGGGAGGTGTACAAGATCAGCAAGTACAGGGACATAAGCCAACAGTATCAATTTGTCCCAGTGGGATCAGAGACCTTGGGATCATGGGGAAAAAATGCCACACGTTTCCTCAAAGAATTGGGTTCCAGGCTCATCGACACCACTAGGGACCCAAGGGCAGGCACTTTCATGTTCCAGCGCTTCAGCGTGGCCACCCAGAGGGAAAATGCTTGCTGCATACTTGGCTCGCGTCCTGCTTCAGAGGAGCTGGAGGAAATCCATAATCTTTAACATATTGCACCATTGTATTCATGTTTTTGTTTTTTGTAAATGTATTCTTTCTTTTAATAAATTTTCCAATAGAATATAAAATATAGGGAGTGGTAGGAAAAGAAAATATTCAAACAGCTCCGGGGAGAACCTTGAGCTTTCCTTGAGGTACGTTTATTGTCTTCTCTGAGGATGAGGGTTCCCAGTCCAGGTATATATATATATATATATATATATATATATATATATATATATATATATATATATATATATATATATATATATATATGTGTGTGTGTGTGTGTGTGTGTGTATGTATGTATGCGTTTGTGTGTGTGTGTGTGTGTGTGTCGTGCCGAATAGGTACTCATTTAATATTAAACCCTCACCTCAAGCTGACCATATCATGAAGAGCCATTCTATCAGCATCCTGTCGGCCAACATTAGATGTTTCATTACTAATGTTGGAGAGCTCTCACACAGTTTTGTGAACACTCGACGTCCTGACGTGATAGCTGTTGAAACATTTTTGGACGACAGGACTCTAGAAAATTTTGCAAGAATTGCTGGCTACACCTCATGGATGAGAAGAGACAGGCAAGGGCAAGGAGGAGGTGTTGCTGTGTGCTTCTCTAAAAGTGTACATGCCCAGCACATTGATGTTGCCATCCCTACTCATCTTGAAATGATGTTCTTCAAGCTAAGCATAAACACTAGTACCTCTGTACTATCATGTGCAATGTACAGACCTCAGTGGCAACATGAAGGCCCCATCAACTCCCTAATGGAAAATGTGGACTCCCTTCTGTTACAACGCAACTGTCAACATATCATAATTGGTGGTGACCTCAACCAACACCTTATGCAGAGGGACTTGGATGACCTTCTTACAGTATTTGACATGAGAAACTTTGATTTCCCTACTCACATCTCTGGCTCCTCCCTTAACCCAGTAGTGATTGATCTAGCAGAAGGTATAGTCACTTGTCAACCCCTCGGCTACGTTGGATCATCTGACCACAATGCTGTTTTTACGACACTTAAGATCCCAACAGAAAGAGGTGAGGAGTCCACCCGCACAACCTGACTATGGGAAAGAGGTAATTGGCCAGCCCTTTGCTCTGAGCTCGCCACTACCGATTGGAATGCTTTTCTCCAAGGGGATGTTGACAACCAAGTGAAAGCCTTCACTGGACACATCCTTAATCTACAGCAAGAACACATTCCTCACCGGCAATACGTGACGAAGCCTTGGTTTGGCTTTCGTTGTAGAGAGGCTGCTTCTGCTAAGTACAAGGCATGGTGAAGGTATAAGAGACATCCTACCACCTATAACAGGAACTAGCACAGGCAAGTCTGTAGGCATATGGGTGACGTTCAAAAGTGGGCCATCGCTAAATGGGAGATGGACACAAAAAAGAAAGCTAGCATCAGGTAGGGTAGGCTCCAAAACCTGGTGGTCCCTGGTCAAGGACAGACAAGGTTATTTGCCTGATGAACTCATTCCACCTGTAAATCAACAGGATGGGACCACCTCTACTAGTAGTCAAGAGAAAGAGGACCTCTTTGCCGAACACTTTGCTACCAAAATGCAAGTTCCTGATCCAGCTAGGGACCCTCCTTGGCTAGCTGCAAGAACTGTGTCAAAACTGTTAGTGGTGACAATAAGGCAGGAAGAGGTGCATTTCCTTCTTAAATCGCTCGACCAAGAAAAGGCTGTGGGCCCAAGACAAGTTGAGCCCAAGATTGCTGAGAGGATGTGCAGACCAGCTAGCAGCACCTCTAACTCGCACCTTTCAACGCTGCCTAGTACAGTGTAAATACCCTTCTCTGTGAAAAAAAGGCAAATGTAGTCCCTGTTCACGAAAAGAAGAGCAGAGCAGAAATCAGCAACTACACACCAATGTCACTCCAGTGAATCGCTGGCAAGCTCCTTGAGACAATAATCTCAAGACAAATGAGTTTTTTTGACTACCACTCGCTACTTTGTGACCATCAATATGGCTTCAGGAAAGGTTACTCTGCTGCTGATCTGTTGTTAAACCTCTCCACTAAGTGGCACCAGTCACTGGATGAATCCAAAGTCAGCTGTGTGGTAGCACTGGACATTGATGGCGCTTTCGACCAGGTGTGGCACCAAGGCCTCTGTCAGCATAGTTGCTGATCCCTGTGTTGTATAGCATATCAGTATCATCCATGTGCTTTAGATAGGAGATCCCTTTTAGGCCTGTGACTTTGTGTGACGTCACGGGATGCGCATGTGTACGTTCGTACCTCTGCCTCGGCCTCAGTCGGCGTTAGACATCCAGGCTAGGACAGGCAGAGGCTGGGCCCCAATTCCCATCATCACAGTCTGACAATATATTATTACCATCCAACAAGTGTGTCTACCTTCAACCCTCGATATCTCCATTTAAGAACCCCTACGATAAATGGTGGCAGCGGTGGGATCGTAATTCTGACGATTACAGCGATTTCTGGAGATAAATTTCGACCAAGCCTGCCATCTTGTGAGTAGGCCTTCCGAGAAGGTTAACGCCAGCCAGCTATCTCAGCCAGTTCTCCCGCCCAAGCTCCTACCAGCTTCTACACCATTCACTGGTCAGTCTCTTTGTATTAGTGTTTATCTGCTTATTTGCATCACTCCCGAGGGGTTGACCCGAGTTTGCAAAATAAGCCAGCTTCCAGTCTGTGGTGAGGGAGCCCAGTCGAGCCTAGTCTACTCCATCCAGTTCCTTTGCCTGCCAAGCCAGCTTCCACCCCTGCTGTGCTCATCTTGTGAAGTTATCAAGCTGTGTGAAGGGTTAAGACAAGCCAGCTAGCAACTAACCAAGGTGTCTTACCCCAGTACTCAAGCAAGCCACGTGAGTAGTCTTCATAGCTTGTGATTCAAGCTCCAAGCCATCCTGAGTGCTCTTTTTCATCCTTGTAGTGTTGTGGTATTTCGTGGGTGTATTTTAAGCTAGCCAGCTTAGAATATCTTCGCGGCAGTGTGGCTGTCCTCAGTGAGGCTTATGCCGTTCAACCCATAGGCCCAACCACCCACTCACCACGTGTCTCACCATTACCCGGTCTTAGCCTGGTTGAACCCACCAATCCACCCACTCACCACGCGGCCTCAGACGCCTCACTCAGCTATTAACCCACTCACCCAACCTCTACCAGTGTTTTGGCGCACTACTAAGGGTTGTAGCACCATATTTTAAGGACCACATAGGGGCTCAAGAGCTAGATTGTGTTTTGCACCACCATTAAAAGCCTCCTGTGTGAAGTCTATCGTCGATGTAAGTGCAATTCTAAGGTCACATGTGCAGAGGACAGCAGAAAGACGACATAAACAATCCTCTACTCTCCACTACCATCTACCTCATTCTACACCAAGTCGTTACAGCGATAATATATTTTTTTTTCATAGAGACATTTGTGAGTGTTGAGACATTTCTTTTGTGTTCCAGTGATTTTCTTAGTGACATTCAGTGACTCTTGATTAGACTCAGTGTTTATCATATACTGATTGCAATAATTTGATAATCTCCTTAATTCAGTGTTAATTTCCGTGCATTATCTTATGTCTGTTGTGTTGTGGGTCTTTTTATACACTTGAAGTAAGTACCTAGTGTTTTTCCTTGTTGTGTGTGCAACATATGAGCAGTATAGAACTTGTGTTTACACTTCAGAATCACCTAGTGTTCTCAGTGATTCAGTGGAGTAATTCAGTAATTTATTTAGTTGTGTCCTGCATCACAACTCAGTGTTGTCTCAGTTATATATAATTTTTTTCATCCCAGCATTTGTGTATTCTTTTTTTGTTCTCTGTGTGTTGAACATTCTTGTGTTCATATTCTTTTCATTTAGCCAGTGTCTAATTTGTCTTATTTCCACAGACAATAGTGTCATTATTTTGTACAAGTAAGAAATCATTTTTACAAAATTTTTCGCACATCAAGTTTCATTGCAAGAAAATTCTAGTATTGTGTTTATGTTGATGTGTTGTGTTCTGCATCACTGTAAGTGTTCAAACTTTTTTGTTCTGTGTTTTAGCACCTATTATTTTTCATGTTTCATTGAACAAATTCACTCTTAGTGCAATTTTTAAGTTCTTCTTTTAGAGTAAATTGTTCTTTTGCTTGTTAAGTGTTGTTTAAGTTGTAGTTAAGAGTTAAAGTGTTCAACCAGTTCATTCCTTGATATGTTTCTTTTCTTGTGTGTGTAATAATTTTTTTATTATTGCACACTGACTCATTTTGCAATAATTCTTGTGCAAAGATTGTGTTGTCATTAAAGTTTTTCTTGCAGAGATTTTAGGCATTGTGCAATACTTTTTGATTAGCAATTGTCATTTGCAATATTGCTACAGTTTATTTCAGTGCAGTTTCTTATGCTCTGTTCTGTGCATAATATTTCATTCTTTCTGTGCCATTTTATTTTATTCCAGTGAATTGTGTCCCAGTTTGTTTTATTTTTGCACAAGCTTTATTGAGTCCATTTTATCATTTTATTGTGTGTTTCCCTATTGCATTGAAAGTAAAGACAACTCACTGTGCCATTCATTCAATTTAAAGTAAAAGTTGAGCAAATCAGATTTGAGTAAAGTACAAGTTCTCTTGATTTTCAAAGTGTTATTTGTTAAGTTGAGTATTTTTCTTGTGTGAGTTCTTTGCTTACTGTGTGGCCTGTCAATTTTTAATTACTTATGCAGAATAGTTAAGCATTTTCTTCCCATTTAAGCTTACTGTGTCATTCTTTCTATTTTTTTTTTTTTTTTTTTTTTTGCCTTATGCCCTTCAGTAAGTTCACTGAAAAGATGTCCCAGTCACTTTTGAATGTTCACTTAGTGTATCATGCCAGTCAAAGCCAATATGAATCAGTCCACAGTACCAATATTCCCTTACTGACTGAAAGACAATACCTAGCCCTTGAGCAATGTGTTTGTTCTCACAGCTTGTATCTGAGATTTGTTAAAGTGCTGCGAAATGTGAAGTTCAGATTAAGTTCCTATAGATCCGTGAATTACTTATTAACGTAGCCGAGCAGTCAGGCACTAGTAACTCTGTCACTCCCATCTGTGTTCCACCTACACCTTCAGACTTGCAGGATAGTGTTCCGTTGCCTCAAGTGTCCGGGGACACTCAGACTGCCTTGAGTGCACAGCCTATCCCTGCAATGTCTGCTAGTTCGAGTAGTAGTTTCTCCACAAGGGATGCCTTGTCAGTAAACGATTACTTGAAACTAGTAATGCCATCTCTTGTTGATGTGACATGCTGTCTACAGAAAGGTGTCTCTGTTACAGCTAGTGTTCTCACTCGAGTGTCTGTTGTTGTTCCTGCTCCAGATGGTGATCCCATCCTAGTTGACAGTAATCAGTGCATTGTAAGAAGTTATTTCTCGAGTAACTTTCACATGTTGTTAACGTTTGTAAGTGTAGTTTCTTTATAGCTGATACCTCGTGTCACTGTGTGCGACTCAGATTGAATATCAGCATTGTTGACCGTGTTCATTTATTTTCTCCTGTGCTTGCAGTTTGAGATAGCTGATTCGTTCTCCCTTGCTCATATTGTGTGTTATAGCGTTAATTTTTTTCAACCGGGGAGAGTCATCCACTCCACCGAGTTTGTTCATTCCTCCAGTAAGAAAGAACCAATTCCTTGTGTTCTGGTGATTCGATTCCTGCTCCAGGAAGATCTTATTCTTACTGTGAAGCCACTAGCACCCATTAGTGACTTTGTAATGAGCCAAGAATTACTGTATCGAACAGTCGAGTTGGGTACTCAAAGCAGAAGAGTGTACCAGTTAGTAATTCCACAGTCACTAGTGAACGTAGCTCTACAGCTAGTTCATGATGCACCAGGTGTTGCACACCCTGGTATGGATCGTTCTGTGAAACAAGCCAGAATGAAATACTTTTGGCCACGTATGGCAACTGACATTTCCGAGTATGTTAAGAAATGTAGTGTCTGTATTGCAACATAAAGGAAATGTCAATGGTCCTAATCCAATCCAAGTGTACCCAACCACTAGCAAACTGTGGGAAAGAGTTGCCCTTGACTTGTTAACCAATTTTAAATGTTCCCTCCAAGGCAACAAACATCTGTGTGTTATGGTAGTCTATTTCACCAGATATTGTGAGTTAGTTCCTATTGCAGATAAGACTGCAGAGACAGTAGCTAAAGATTTTAAAGAATGCATTATCTGCAGGCATACCACCCCTAAGTCCTTAGTAACAGATAATGGAGGTGAATTCTTTAATGAGATTCTTGAAAATTTGTGTACTTTATACAAGATCTCTAAATCCACCATTGTTCCTCATCATCCTGCCAGCAATGGGTTAGCCGAACGAACCAATAAGAAAGTACTTGATGTCCTGAGAGCCACTGTCAACCCCAATAGTGAAACTTGGGATGAAGTCATACCAGATGTTCATTGTGCCATAAATTCTGCTTACAATGCTTCCATAAGTGATACTCCACATTATGCATTGTATGGTGTAGACAAGCATTTACCCTATGAGTTGTTATATTCCACTCTGAAACCTAATTACAACCCTGATGATTTCGTAGCAACTCGTACCAGCATGGCTCAAAGTGTTTTTAGAAGAATCCGTGAAACACTTCATAAATCAACAGCAGAATTTACTAGAGTAACTAATAGCCGTGCTAAGCCATCAAAAGTAAAAGTAGGTTCGAGAGTAATGCTGACAAATTTTAACAAAACATCCGCAATGCCTAAGCTCGATCAAAAGTTTGTCGGACCTTATCGAGTTGTAGAACATATCTCTGGTAATAAGTATAAGGTTAGAGAAATTAGTACTGGTAAGTACAAAGAATCGCATTTAGATCATATGAAATTAGTATGCGATGTTGATGATATTGCTACCCAGACTAATGTGACAGATGCTGAAAATCCTCTTGACTCTGTAACCTCTACCTCAGATACTCAGTTAGATAACCAACCTGAATGTCGTTACTCCTTGCGTACTCGACAAGTAATGAGAAACCCACAAGTATCTTTTGTACATACTCGTTCAAGTCTCCCTCAGTCAAGGCATGTGTTAGCCATTGTAGAGGAATTCGATCCTCCCAGAGATGATAACCATTCTGCATATGTAAACCTCACCCTCGCAGAATTGGGTTTAAATGTACATAGTCTGTATAACTAGATGTCCGAGATGAAGTAATTTGTCAACTGTTTGTTATTAACTGAGTAGTTTTTCAGACTTTTTTTTTCGTATTCACGTTCTCTCCGTATTCCGAGAATTTGACAGTAATAGTCTGAGTGTACCAGATGCCTTTGCTGTTAATTTCACCTTGTATATATATATATTTATTCTTCCTCAGAATCCGTAGAGTGCATGGATACAGATCGATCGATCAATTCCATCCCATATTGTACAATGATTTGTTCTTATAGTTTGTAATGCATTACGTTAAAAGTGATTACGTTAACACCCATTACGTAAAATTCATTTTGTTAACATCCAGTATGATACCATCCATTAATTCTAAGTTATATATGATTTTGTTATTGTATAGAATCAGCCCAGAACCACCTGCCTGTTCAGCCTATAGATAGTAGTGTATGTCGAGACGACATACGTAACATGACCGAGCTGTCAGCATAGTTGCTGATCCCTGTGTTGTATAGCATATCAGTATCATTCATGTGCTTTAGATAGGAGATCCCTTTTAGGCCTGTGACTTTGTGTGACGTCACGGGATGCGCATGTGTACGTTCGTACCTCTGCCTCGGCCTCAGTCGGCGTTAGACATCCAGGCTAGGACAGGCAGAGGCTGGGCTCCAATTCCCATCATCACAGTCTGACAATATATCGTTACCATCCAACAAGTGTGTCTACCTTCAACCCTCGATATCTCCATTTAAGAACCCCTACGATACCTCTTAGCAAAACTGCAAGCTCTGGGAATTGCAGGCTCTACGCTATGTCTCCTCAGTGATTACCTTCATGGTAGATCTCTAAGGTTAGTTCTTAATGGAACAGAATCAGCAAGACATCCTGTTGGGGCAAGTGTTCCACAAGGAAGCGTTCTGGGACCATTGTTATGTAATGTCTGTTTCAATGACCTTCATCTCATCCCAGAATCCCATGCATATGCAGACGACTGTACACTGACATTCACTTATCCAAGAGAAGAAATGCCAGTTGTTCTAAGCTACATCAATCACCAGCTGAGACCTATATCAGCTTGGGGAAATAGATGGCAAGTAACATTTGCACCTGAGGAAACACAAATGATGATGATCTCTAGGCACCATGATGGTAATGCCGGTGCAGTAGTAAGGATGAATGGGAGAGTGTTGGCACCCGGGGAAGAAGACGATATGCTTGGGGCGAAATTTGACTCCAAACTGACCATGAAAAGCCACGTTGTAAATCTTGCAAACAAGGCAGCCAGGAAGCTTACAGCACTTCGCCGTATCTCGCATCTGCTTGACAGCAGGGGTTGCAAGATTTTGTACGAGACACAAGTACGGTCACACCTTGAGTATGCTCCACTTTTTTGGTTTGCCTGCCCCCCTTCTTATCTGTGACTGCTTGACAGAGTAGAGAACAGAGCAAGACGTCTCATCTCTCGCCTGGACCAATCCTGGATAGATTTGTCATTTCAGCAGAGCCTTCAACACAAGAGGGATGTGGGTGGCCTTACTGTTATGTACAAGGCCAATATTGTCAAAGTACCACACTTGGATCCACTTCGAGGACAGCGTGAAGCAAGCTCCTATACCACAAGACGGGCAGAAAGCAGCAACTTCACTCTGGCTGTACCCTTCTCCAGAACATCACTTCATCTGAGATCATTTATTCCCAGGATGACTCGAGTCTAGAACACATTCGTACAGCATTATGATGTCAACGAGATAAAGTCAGTTGATCAGATGAAAATGCTGGCCCACAGATGGCTCCAACTTCATCCTGTTCCTTACTTGTATGTGTCATAACAATAAAAATACTTTCAAATGAGCTGATGTAGGTAACAGCTCTTAGCTTGTCAATAAAGTTAGGAATCCTTAACCTGTAAATAGGTTGTCAATAAAGCTATGGATCCTTAACCTTGTCAAACCCTATGTAAAAGAGAGAGAGAGAGAGAGAGAGAGAGAGAGAGAGAGAGAGAGAGAGAGAGAGAGATCGCAGCCAGCAAGATTTGATACTGTTACTGAGAGACGGGCAAGATTCCTAGGCAGCGCTATTATCAACTCAGCCATAAATGCCTCAAAAGCTGTGCAGCCTGGTTCACAATCCAAGTTTCTTTCCCTGTATATGTTGTCAGAACATACAGAAGGTGAGGTCAGAACATACAGAAGTAGATTGAAATAGCTTGAATCCATGCTTGAGGCTCACTGTCGTGCCCGGGCTGGGAAAGAAACATGGCTTTTGAACCAGGCTACCCAGCTTTTGAGACATTTGTGGCTGAGTGGACAAGAGCGCTGCCTGGGAATCTTGCCCGTCTCAGTAGCAGTATTGAATCCTGCTGACTGCAATCTTTCTCTGTACATACTCGCTTGATTCTGCGTGGCGCGGTTATATATATATATATATATATATATATATATATATATATATATCTATATATATATATATATATATATATATATATACTGATCGAGACATGCAATAGGGAAACGTTTCGCGAAGAGACTACTGAGGAATCTACTCTTGGCGAAACATTTCTTTGTTAAATATTTTGATCAATGCTGACTTGTTTCTCACCCCCATTTCTCTCATGTTTATCCACAATACCTGCTATTCCACCACACTTGTCAGCAATATTTGTCATTCTATCCTACATATCAGCAATACCTGTCGTTCTGCTATAATTGTCGGCAATACATGTCATTCTGTCAACCTTGTCAGCAATGTCATTCTACCAAACTTGTCAGAAATACATGTCATTTTATTATACATGTCAGCAATACCTGTCATTCTGCTATACTTGCCAGCAACACTAGACACCCTACCATACTAGTCACCAACTCTTGACACCCTACGATACTTGTTAACACCGGACACCCTACCATACTTGTCAGCAACACTAGACACCCTACCATACCTGTCAGCAACACGTGACACTCTACCATACTTGTTAGCAACACTTGACACCCTACCATACTTGGCAGCAACACCTGACACCCTGTCATACTTATCAGCAATACCTGATATTCTTGCATTCTTGTCAGCAATACATGCCACTCTTCCATACATGCCATTAATACCTGACACCCTACCATACTTGACAACAACATTTGGCACCTTACCATACTTGTCAACAGCACTTAACACTACCATACTTGTTAGTAACATTTGACACCCTACCATACCTGTCAGTAATACATGACACCGTATCATACTTGTCAGTAATATATGACAGTGTACCATACTTGTCAGTAATATATGACACAGTACCATACTTGTCACCAATATCTGACACCTTACCATATTTGTCAGCAACACTTGACACCCTACCATGCTTGTCAACAACACTTGACACCCTATCATGCTTGTCAACCACACTTGACACCCTACCATTCTTGTCAACAACACTTGACACCCTACCATGCTTGTCAACAACACTTGACACCCTACCATGCTTGTCAACAACACTTGACACCCTACCATGCTTGTCAACAACACTTGACACCCTACCATGCTTGTCAACAACACTTGACACCCTACCATGCTTGTCAACAACACTTGACACCCTACCATGCTTGTCAACAACACTTGACACCCTACCATGCTTGTCAACAACACTTGACACCCTACCATGCTTGTCAACAACACTTGACACCCTACCATGCTTGTCAACAACACTTGACACCCTACCATGCTTGTCAACAACACTTGACACCCTACCATGCTTGTCAACAACACTTGACACCCTACCATGCTTGTCAACAACACTTGACACCCTACCATGCTTGTCAACAACACTTGACACCCTACCATGCTTGTCAACAACACTTGACACCCTACCATGCTTGTCAACAACACTTGACACCCTACCATGCTTGTCAACAACACTTGACACCCTACCATGCTTGTCAACAACACTTGACACCCTACCATGCTTGTCAACAACACTTGACACCCTACCATGCTTGTCAACAACACTTGACACCCTACCATGCTTGTCAACAACACTTGACACCCTACCATGCTTGTCAACAACACTTGACACCCTACCATGCTTGTCAACAACACTTGACACCCTACCATGCTTGTCAACAACACTTGACACCCTACCATGCTTGTCAGCAATACTTGACACCCTACCATGCTTGTCAACAACACTTGACACCCTACCATGCTTGTCAACAACACTTGACACCCTACCATGCTTGTCAACAACACTTGACACCCTACCATGCTTGTCAACAACACTTGACACCCTACCATATTTGTCAGCAACACTTGACACCCTACCATGCTTGTCAACAACACTTGACACCCTACCATGCTTGTCAACAACACTTGACACCCTACCATGCTTGTCAACAACACTTGACACCCTACCATGCTTGTCAACAACACTTGACACCCTACCATGCTTGTCAACAACACTTGACACCCTACCATGCTTGTCAACAACACTTGACACCCTATCATGCTTGTCAACAACACTTGACACCCTACCATGCTTGTCAACAACACTTGACACCCTACCATGCTTGTCAACAACACTTGACACCCTACCATGCTTGTCAACAACACTTGACACCCTACCATGCTTGTCAACAACACTTGACACCCTACCATGCTTGTCAACAACACTTAACACCCTACCATGCTTGTCAACAACACTTGACACCCTACCAAGCTTGTCAACAACACTTGACACCCTACCATGCTTGTCAACAACACTTGACACCCTACCAAGCTTGTCAACAACACTTGACACCCTACCATGCTTGTCAACAACACTTGACACCCTACCATGCTTGTCAACAACACTTGACACCCGTCGAGTGTTGCATGTTTTATTTTGTTTTTAAAATATTTTTGGGCCACACAACACGTTCGTTCATCTTCCAGTGTCACCAGCATTGTGGTGCACGTTGTCACCAGCATTGTGGTGCACGTTGTCACCAGCATTGTGGTGCACGTTGTCACCAGCATTGTGGTGCACGTTGTCACCAGCATTGTGGTGCACGTTGTCACCAGCATTGTGGTGCACGTTGTCACCAGCATTGTGGTGCACGTTGTCACCAGCATTGTGTTGCACGTTGTCACCAGCATTGTGGTGCACGTTGTTACCAGCATTGTGGTGCACGTTGTCACCAGCATTGTGGTGCACGTTGTCACCAGCATTGTGGTGCACGTTGTCACCAGCATTGTGGTGCACGTTGTCACAAGCATTGTGGTGCACGTTGTCACCAGCATTGTGGTGCACGTTGTCACCAGCATTGTGGTGCACGTTGTCACCAGCATTGTAGTGCACGTTGTCACCAGCATTGTGTTGCACGTTGTCACCAGCATTGTGGTGCACGTTGTCACCAGCATTGTGGTGCACGTTGTCACCAGCATTGTGGTGCACGTTGTCACCAGCATTGTAGTGCACGTTGTCACAAGCATTGTGGTGCACGTTGTCACCAGCATTGTGGTGCACGTTGTCACCAGCATTGTGGTGCACGTTGTCACCAGCATTGTAGTGCACGTTGTCACAAGCATTGTGGTGCACGTTGTCACCAGCATTGTGGTGCACGTTGTCACCAGCATTGTGGTGCACGTTGTCACCAGCATTGTGGTGCACGTTGTCACCAGCATTGTGGTGCACGTTGTCACCAGCATTGTGGTGCACGTTGTCACCAGCATTGTGGTGCACGTTGTCACCAGCATTGTGGTGCACGTTGTCACCAGCATTGTGGTGCACGTTGTCACCAGCATTGTGGTGCACGTTGTCACCAGCATTGTGGTGCACGTTGTCACCAGCATAGTGGTGCACGTTGTCACCAGCATTGTGGTGCACGTTGTCACCAGCATTGTGGTGCACGTTGTCACCAGCATTGTGGTGCATGTTGTCACCAGCATTGTGGTGCACGTTGTCACCAGCATAGTGGTGCACGTTGTCACCAGCATTGTGGTGCACGTTGTCACCAGCATTGTGGTGCACGTTGTCACCAGCATTGTGGTGCACAGTGTCGCGCGCACCGTGGTGCAGAGTGTATAGTAGTGCTCAGTTACTTGTATTGTAGTGTAGCTTCACTTATATTTCAGTACACAGAGAGACTTGTACGGTATTATAGTCACTTGTATGGTAGTACAAGCGTTAACATGGATAGCAGTATACAGTCAGCTGTATGGCAGTGTTTCTCTTCATAAATGCTGTGGTAATGGCCTTCGATTTATCATTCCTACTAAATATTCACCAGTTGGGTTGCCTGAGTTGCTAGTTTAACGCACACCCCATGAGCCGTAACCCCCTCCCTCTTACACAAAAAAATTATGATGTAAGTGCGCCCAGTGGGGCCTTTATCAGACCCAGCTGGGCATAGTTACATTATAAAAGTAATTTTTCGGTCATTTCATATATTAAAAATTTCTCATAGAGATAATGCACACAATACAATATGGTAATACAAACCTCACAAAATTTATATCTTATTACGGTCATTACTGGGTTGCAGTCTCCTCATATATAGTTCATTCATCTAGTCGACGCAAAAAAAAACGGATACATTCTCAAGATTTCAGATATTTTATCATAAACGATGATGTGTTTTGCCATATCTTGTCAGGTTTGTATGCGGTCTTTTAAAGCTGAATGCTTGGACGCTCTAAAATACAGTGTTCCAGTGTATGGCCCTTGATTCTGTCCACACAATTTACATTTTATATCGCTGGCATCTCTAAACGAACAGTACTGCCACCTACACTTATCGTCTACCCTAAGTCCAGCAGTACTTCTTGCAATCTTCCAACCTTATTATTATTATTATTAAAGATTAGCCGGTATTCTCCCGGCCCGGGCCTTTTCCAAGTGGTGGCCCGGCCTTGGCTCCCTCTTTAGGGAGTGTCTGAGACCTAAGTCTCCCATGGGAGGAGGCACAAGTACCTCCTCATCTTTGGGACCAACTGTCCCCATTCCTAGCCACAAGCTAGGCCTCTCTGGTCTGCCATCCCCGCCCCAAGGGGGCTAATGGGAATGACAGTCTTATGAGCTAAAGGCTAGGGCTCAGGCACCTACCCTACCCTAGAAGGGTTGGGCATGGTGTCGATGTCCAACCTTGTGTTACTTTCTCCATAAATACGTTTAACTTCACACATTTTATTATTATTGACAATTAATATGCTAGTTCCTATCTATACTTCATTATTTTCTTTCAAATCATTTGTTCTTTTCTTTTCTTTTCTTTTACATTTGCGTTTGAGAAAGCAAAATTATATTCGACATTGTTTGTGTAGCTAAGTAATCAGCTGTCTTTCTCCTGGAAGCCTGTGAGGGAGGGAATCCACAAATGCTTAAATAATTCCATTCTTATAATTTATGTATACCTGTGCCTAACTTCATACGTAAGCATGCTGCATCCAGGCCTCAGAATATTTAGAGGAAATAATGAGGACAAGGAGTCACAATTAATCTGAGGTCGTACTTCCACAAGCTTGATAACAATTAGAATAACAAACAGTTAAGTTTTATAAGGTGGGAGTCCAGATATTAATTAATTCTGATTCTTCAATGCATCATAGTGCCACCAGGTTTGTTTACATAAAACAGCACTTCCTGCCTTCCCAATATCAGAGTTAATGGAACCATCAACGTAATCGAGGATGATTGTGCATGATTAGTCTCTTGGGAGGGTTGGTGGGCATGGTGATATCAAAAGCTATCTGCCAGAGTAGTGGGAAATGCGGTTGTTATACTTCATACAGTATTTTGTAAAACTGTTTTCTGAATGGTATTTTATATATGTATATCTGCTTGACTAATATTACAGCGATTTATTTCGGGCAGCTAAGTTGCCTCTAAACTGCCAATCAGAGGCTTGATTAGATGTCAAATGTGCCGTTTAATAAATAAAAAAGTTAGCAAGTACCACGTCGTCTCCAGTGATATAATTTTTCAATTCTTTTACATAATCAAAGATATTTATAATTTCTATTTGTCTCAGTTGGATTATCAGCATTTATTTGTCTCCTCGTTCTGAGCCATCACATGTTAAATTGTCGTAGTTTATGTTTTTCACATATTGTAATATGTTTCCACTTGGTTTACGCTTCTCTTCTGCAGTGTCATGAAAGAGCATACAGTGTTACTCTCAAAGTTCTTGTCCCTCAATTCAGTATCTGGTGAAAAAAAAAAACTGAAAATCCCCATCAAGCATGAGCTGTTATCTCTGTTTTCTCTCAGGTTCGGAATAGCTTAATTATAATTTCCGTTGTTGTCATTCGCTTTTGTGTAACCATTTTCTATGACTGAGGAAATTCATGTTATAAAAGTTTACGACGCCTGATAGTATGCTGGGCTTCCGTTTTCTGTAAAGGTTTTTCTGGTACTTTGTAAATTGAATCTGGTGCCAGAATAGCAGTACTATGTGCATTTAAAATTTAAGAATTTTTTTTAATTCGGGTAAAATTCCAATTTAATATATGTATCAACATAATTAGTATACTGCGTGTAAGGCATACAGACTTAATAAAGGTACAAGTTATTATTATTATTATTATTATTATTATTATCTCACTTAGATCAAGGATAGATTATATATAAACAGTTAGATATTACAGATGTATGTCTCTTGGCTTCATATCTAGAAGTATAAATAATAGAAGTCCTCAGGTTGTTCTTCAACTCTATATAAGAACATAAGAAAGGAGGAAACCTGCTATATATCCTTGGTTAGGCCTTATTTAGACTATGCTGCTCAGTTCTGGTCACCGTATTATAGAATGGATATAAATGCTCTGGAAAACGTACAGAGGAGCATGACAAAGATCCCTTGTGTCAGAAATCTTCCCTATGAGGATAGACTAAGGGCCCTGAATCTGCACTCTCTCGAAAGGCGTAGAATTAGGGGGGATATGATCTAGGTGTATAAATGGAAAACAGGAATAAATAAAGAGGATGTAAATAGCGTGCTGAAAATTTCCAGCCAAGACAGGACTCGCAGCAATGGTTTCAAGTTGGAAAAACTCAGATTCAGGAAGGATATAGGAAAGCACTGGTTTGGTAATAGAGTTGTGGATGAGTGGAACAAACTCCTGAGTACAGTTATTCAGGCTAAAACGTTGTGTAATTTTAAAAATAGGTTAGATAAATACATGAGTTGGTGTGGGTGCGTGTGAGTTGGACCTGACTAGCTTGTGCTGCTGGGTCTGGTACAGTGCTCCATCCTTGAGTGTAGGTGACCGGACTGGGTGGGTCATTGGGCTAATCCGGGGGGGGGTCATTGGTCTAATCCGGGGGGGGGACATGGACCTGCTCCGCATGGGTCAGTAGGCCTGTTGCAGTGTTCCTTCTTTCTTATGTTCTTATGTTCTTTAAGTATAAATAATTCCTATAACATAAGAGGTTATCCTCGTGTAGTCAACAGCTTTAAAATTCATTTAACCACTGAACTTAAGCAGGATATATATGTCGTGCCGAATAGGTAAAGCTGGTCAATTAGCAAGAATTCATTTAAAATTAAGTCCTTTCTAAAAATTTTGTCTCATTCGTTTAAAGAGATTTCTTCATTTATGTTAATGTAAACATAATTGTGTAGAAAAAAACCTTAGAAAACTTACCTAACCTTATTATAACAAGCGTAATCCAATTTAGCCTAATCCAACTAAATATATTTTATATAAGTTTACAATAATTTGATAATGAGCAAACACAATGAAGCACATTTTTCTTTCGTTAGGTTCAGAATGATTTTTGCAAAATTATTGCATACACAAATTTTCGCTTACCTTATTCGGCAAGAAGAGCATTGCTATTTAAGCAAAATCGCAAGTTTTACCTAATCGGCATAATATATATATATATATATATATATATATATATATATATATATATATATATATATATATATATATATATATATATATATATATATTATCGTGCCGAGTAAGTAAAACTTACGATTTTGGCTTAATACCAACACACTTCTTGCCGAACAGGGCAAGCAAAAATTTTTTGTTTGCAATAATTTCGCAAAAAGCATTCTATATCTGACGAAGAAAATATATTTCATTGTGTTTGTTTATTATTAAATTATTGTAAACTTACATAAAATAATATATTTAGTTTGATTAAGCTAAATTAAATCGCGCTTGTTATAATAAGGTTAGGTAAGTTTCCTAATTTTCGTTTGGTACAAAATCATTAATTTTATATTAACATAAATGAAAAAATATATATCTTTAAATATATAAGAGAAAAATTTAGAAAGGACTTGCTTTAAACGAGTTCTTGCTAGATGATCAGTTTTACCTATACTGCATGACACACACACACATACACACACACACACACACACACATATATATATATATATATATATATATATATATATATATATATATATATATATATATGTGTGTGTGTGTATATATATATATATATATATATATATATATATATATATATATATATATATATATATATATATATATATATTATATATAGGGATATGCGCAGTTTACTGTATACATAAACACAAGACGGATTAAATTAAAAATTTCATTGTAAATGCCTAAAATTAAAATTTTCCCTTAACAAATGCTATGTTTTTTCATGTGAATCCGTTTCCCGTTACACACACAGACACACACACACACACACACACACACACACACACGGGGCCAGGAGCTATGAATCGACCCCTGCAACCACAACTAGGTGAGTACACACACCGATACCGATACCCCCAGCTACGCAAGTGATCTCACCCACCTTGAAGGGAGCTGTGAACACCGAACAATACTCTTAGCAAGAGTGCACGAATTGATTAGAATACTGACACCAGTGGCACCATTTCTGTTAACTGGAAAGCTTTCATTATCTGCAGTAATTTTTATACTTTTGCAGCGTTTGCTTTTTTATGTTCTTTACAGGATGGGTCAGTTGATATTATCATATCCATGACTTTCATGTTCTTTTCGTTTTAAGGGGTGACCTCTTCTGTGCTTTGTATGCCATTTTCCACTTTGAGTTCCGTAATTTTTCCTAATTTAACTAATTGGCATTTGCCCCCATTCATTATGTTTTCTACTGTGCACAGTAGGACTGTATTCATATTCCCTTGCAGTTTTTCTGTGTTCTTAACCAGGGTGACTTTCATGCTAACTTTCCAATCCTCCGCTAAGAACGATAGATAATGTAGAGGCTCCAGGAACAGTACAGGTACCAAGGAATGTAGAGGCGCCAGGACCAGTGGAGGCGACAAGAACAGTAGAGATACCAGGAACAATAGACACCAGGAACAGTAGAGGCACCAGGAACAATAGACACCAGGAACAGTAGAGGCACCAGGAACAGTCCAGGAACAACAGTAAAAGCGCCATGAACAGTAAAGGCTCCAGGAACCTTAAAGGCACCAGGACGAGTAAAAGCTACCGGACCATACTTTGGGCCAACGAGTTTTTTTTTACTTAGCGGAGTCTAAATTATAAATTGTTTACTTATATTCTGTTCGTTAGGAAACTGTAAATCCACTTGCCTACTTTTCCTCTTAATCCTACTGAGTATTTTATGTGCGGTCACTTCACAATCTCGTGAACATTATTATGGTATTCAATACCGACAAGTAGATAAGCAAGACACATGTGCAACAGTTAGATATCTTTATTCCGAAACGTCTCGCCCACACATCAGGCTTCATCAATGGAATTCAGAGGTTGCAAATATGGAGACAGCAGCAGCGAGGAGGTAAAGATGATACGACCAATCCGTCATACTTCTCCAAGGTTGATGGAGTGACCATATTATATTTACCTCTCCTCTGCTACTGTCTATATATTTGCAACCTCTGTATTCGACTGATGAAACCCGCTGTGCAAGTGAAACGTTTCTCAATAATGATTCCTGATCGTTGCACGTGTCTCGCTTATCTACTCCGTAATCACATTTGTGAAATGCCTTAGTGAAGCTCACATATAACTGATTCTATTTTTAGAAAAATCTATAATATATACAGCATTTCTGAGAGCAATAAAATTATCATTCCATAATATTCTTTTCCCATTGTGTTTCTCTGTATTATTCGTCCATTCATTTATGTACCCTCGTCACCAGTTTTTATTAAGTACTGTTGGACTATTTCACTTAACCCATCCTCCTTTATCCTCCATCATCCTGTCATATTTTATACCTACTGTATTAAGTCTAGTTCTCATTCGTGGATGTACGTTCACCTTCTCCCTTCTTCACTTTAGCCTTACCCTTAGCTTTTGTTACACAACTCTCCTTTATGGAGCATTATTTATCCCTTTCTAATACCTCCCTCCGTCTATGGCTTCTTATTCCGTCCCTATTCCTCCCTCCGTTTATAGATCCTTAACCTTTTTCCATTCTTCCCGTCGTCTATCGATCCTTTTTCCTTCACATACCGCCCTCCGTCTATATACCCTTAACCCCATTTTCAGAGCTCATACCATTGTTCTCACTACTCTACACATACACTGGTTTCCTTACAACTCCGACTCGAAACCGTCATCTTCAATGGATGTTCTAACGTTATTGCATTTTCTTCCCTAGATGCTGCGCGAAACACGCAACTGACACACAGGTACCTATTTACTGCTTTCTGAACAGAGGCAGCAGGTGCAAGATTTACCTATATGTATCGGCCTTCCGAGGATCGAACTTGGGACCGCTTGATTATACAGCGACATCTCCGATCACCAGTTTTGAATAGAGAGAAAGGGGAAAGTAGGTGGGAAGACAGACGTCGAGAAAATAGAAAAAGTGAGAAGACTAGAACAATGAGAAATGGAAATGAATATAAAGAAAGAGATGGTGGGCAAGATAAAATAAAAGATGAAATGAAGATTTATGAAAGAGAAAGGAATGGAGACGAACAGAGATGAACAGTAAGGGAAGGAAGAACAAGGAGATCGCGCAGACTGGATGTTGAAAGGAGGAATTGGGAGATGGCTGGAGGGAGGGAAAGAAGTGGTAAAGGGAAGAAAGGGAGTTCAGGAGAGGATTTTGGAAGGGAGAGAGAATGCAGGAGAGGATGGAGAGGTGGTGGCTCTGGCACTGGTCCTGGCAGCAACAGCAGCAGCAGCAGCAGCAGCAGCAGCAGTAGCAGTCAGTATGCGCGTGAGTATGGAAGAGTGAGCATCGTCGACTCAGCCTCCCGCCTCCCTCACTGCTCTGTTCTCCCTGATTTACAATAAAGTATCCAGTTACGCGCGTCTCATAGTCGCCTCACGCCAGGTATATTAATCTCTGCTGGGGAGAATTTATCTTCTATCAATTCATTTTTATTTTTAAAGAAAGAAAATGGTTGTAATTGCCGTTTAGTGAAATCTCGTACAGTAATGAACTAGTCATGATTACTGCATAATGTTCTTCCAGTGTTTGACGCTTTTAAAATGCAGTTCTGAAAGTGAATTTGATTAAAAATTATGATAGTCTAGCGTCTACACGAAACGTAACTTCAACCATGTAATTTACATGCATAGTGAACATAAAATTTATATGCATAGTGTGCTTGAAAGATCTACGCGCATAGAATACATAAAAATTGAAATATACAGAATATATATATATATATATATATATATATATATATATATATATATATATATATATATATATATATATATATAAACTGGTTAATTTAATTCTGATCCAGTGAAGTGACTTCAGGAAATATGGAATGTAACGTGACATTCAGATTGTAAGTGCAATGTACAATGATACAATCATTAATTAGCGAAGTATATTGTGCTGTTGATTTAGTGTATTGCAATGAGATTTTATACCTGTAACGTGCAACGTAATCTGGAACATTTCAAATATAATTTGAATTCGCGAACTGAAATGTAATTGCGATCAAGTGAAGCGAAATGTAATTATTGTGTTTTTCATGTAAGTTTGAGCTAGTAATATGTACCACCGTCAATCCCCAGTTAGTCTTGTGTTATGTACACGTTAAGTGTATAATAATAACTTATCCGTGAAGAGCACAGTAATATTTTACCCTAAAGTGTACTGTAATGTTTCACCCATAAAATGTAATGTAATACACCAGTGAAGTGTACTGTACTGTTATAGCAGTGAAGTGTACTGTACTGTTATAGCAGTGAAGTGTACTGTAATTTACCAGTGAATTATGCTGAAATGTTGTTTCAATGGAGTGTGTTCTATTTTTTTATACCAGCGGAGTGCAATTGTACCACTATAATACATAACTGAAGTATACTGTAATGCACCGCTGAAGTATGCCTACATTGCTATACTAGAGAGGCGCATCACACTGTAGTGTGGGTGGAGTGTCCTGTACATAACCAGTGAAGCGTCCAACAATGTTCATCCGGTTCCGTACACTAAAATAACGTACTAGTAGAGAGATGTACCGGAAGAATGTACAGCGATACTGGTCATGTGAAATGTACAGAAATGCTGTTATAAGAAGCTGTGTTTGACTGTACTGCAATTTGCATCTATGAAGTTTACAGTAAAATATTGTTAGTGCAACATTTTGCTGTTCTTGTACTGTTGCTCAAGTGTTATATTATTTGTTCAAAGAAGAATTCTGCAAAATGCAACAGTGCACACACACACACACACACACACACACACACACACACACACACACACACACACACACACACACACAAATTATCTCCACTTCTGCTATTACTTCTGCTATTTGTACTACTACTACTACTTCTATGAATCGACCCTTGCAACTACAAATAGGTAAGAACATACAGCTCAGGAAAACCTGAGGACTTTCACACATTTTCAGAGGGATGACAAGGAAAGGCAAAATCCCATTTTATGTTACTTGAGTGAGGTGATACCTCACTCAAGTACCATGCGAGGTGATTCCTCACTCAAGTACCATGCGAGGTGATTCCTCACTCAAGTATCACACTAGGTGATTCCTCACTCAAGTATCACGCTAGGTGATTCCTCACTCAAGTATCACGCTAGGTGATTCCTCACTCAAGTATCACGCGAGGTGATTCCTCACTCAAGTATCACGCTAGGTGATTCCTCACTCAAGTATCACGCTAGGTGATTCCTCACTCAAGTATCACGCGAGGTGATTCCTCACTCAAGTATCACGCTAGGTGATTCCTCACTCAAGTATCACGCTAGGTGATTCCTCACTCAAGTATCACACTAGGTGATTCCTCACTCAAGTATCACGCTAGGTGATTCCTCACTCAAGTATCACGCTAGGTGATTCCTCACTCAAGTATCACGCTAGGTGATTCCTCACTCAAGTATCACGCTAGGTGATTCCTCACGCAAGTATCACGCTAGGTGATTCCTCACTCAAGTATCACGCGAGGTGATTCCTCACTCAAGTATCACGCTAGGTGATTCCTCACTCAAGTATCACGCTAGGTGATTCCTCACTCAAGTATCACGCGAGGTGATTCCTCACTCAAGTATCACGCGAGATGATACCTCACTCAAGTATCACGCCAGGTGATACCTTAGAGTTTCAAGTTTGTAATATATGAAGTCTACTGGTCAACACTTGCTCAATAATAACAATCATGATTGATAACATATTTCAAATTGGAGTTTTGGCATTTATAAACTTGTTAATTTTAAAGTCGGAATATCGTCCACAATCTTAAAGGTGACAATATTTTTCGCATGAACTGTGCTCTTTATCAAAGGATCAATTAGTCTTAAAAATTAGGCTGGACAAATGTATGGGTTGCGGGTTAGAACTTATTGTGAGCCAGCGAGCCTGCTACAGCCTATAGCCTGATATGTTTAATTTAAAATTTCCCATTTCACTCTATTCTATTTGTTGGACAACATAATCTGAATAATTTCCTTCATTTAAAGGTTTGACAAATTTGCAATTTACAATTTTATTAGAACTGTTTTAAATTTTTATTTTGAGTAAAAGAACACATGTGCAGTAATGCACACGTAGAAGTAGTAGTAGTAGTAATAGTAGTAGCATAGTTGTAACAGTAGTGGAGGTAGTAGTAGTAATAGTATTAATGATAAAATTAATAATAGTAGAAGTAGCGTAAGTACACGTAATTCTTGCTTGCTATGTAATGACAGGGTTTATTGTTTTTTCTGCTACTGCTACTACTGCTGCTACTACCTACAACATGGGCCAGTAGGCCTACTGCAGTAATTAAGCTCTGTCACTTCAAGATGTTATCTGTATATACCCTCAGTGTCCTTATATTGTTCGGAAAGCGAAACATTGCCACAGCGAAATGTTACACTCGTTGCACATGCGTCCTTTTACCTAACATATTGTCGGTAATCCTAAAATTAATAAAACTTAACCGCGTCCTCAGCAGATGACAGCCTCATGCAGATCCTAGTATCATCCGCAAAGGATGATACGGTGCTGTGGTGTAGACAACATTATCAATGTTAATCTATTTGCATGTTAGATAAATGTTCAACTTACTGTTTTATTTGAAATTTTATTTGAATTTGAATTTGAAATTAGTTTTTTGGTATCTTATTGACTTAATAGTTGGAGTTGTATTCTTGCACCTTTTTTTCCACTAGGAATAACGACAGAGTTGTTAGCTCTGTTAATTGCTTGGTTCACTAGCGTGGGCCAGAAGACATGGTGCAGTAATCACTGAGATTGCGTGGACCAGTAGGCTGTCTTCAAAATTTAAAGTATCACCTCACTTGCATGATACCTGAGAGAGTTATCACCTCACTCAGTAACTTGAATGTGTTTCTCTCTCTTCTTCCTATTCTTCTGAAGATGTGTGTTAAGCACATGAGAGCTTTCGGGTTTTCTGTTTATTTTCGCACTGCGGTAATTTTTTATGTTAGTGACGCATCTTATTATGATTTCTCCTCCCTCTCCCTTTGTGAGTGTGTGTATATATATATATATATATATATATATATATATATATATATATATATATATATATATATATATATATATATATATATATATGTCATGCCGAATAGGTAAACCTGGTCAATTAGCAAGAACTCTTTTAAAATTAACTCCTTTCTAAAATTTTCTCTTATAAGTTTAAAGTTATATTTTTCCTTCATTTATGTTAATGTAAAAAAAAATAATTTTTCACCAAAAGAACCTTAGAAAACTTACTTCACCTTATTATAACAAGCGCACTTTAAACCTAATCGAACTAAATACATTTTAGATAAGTTTACAATGAGTTACTAGTAAACAAAAATCTTTCTGAACCTAACTAAAAATACACATCTCATTCTGTTTGTTTATTATTAAATTATTGTAAACTTATCTTAAATATATTTAGTTTGATTAAGCTAAATTAAATTGCGCTTATTATAATAAGGTTAGGCAAGATTTCTAAGATTCTTTTGGCACTAAATAATTAATTTTTACAATAACATAAATAAAAAATATATCTTCAAACTATAAGAGAAAATTTTAGAAAGGATTTCATGTTAAATGAGTTCTTGATAATTGACCAGTTTTATCTATTCGGCACTAAATAGTTATCGAGCTTGTGTAACTTATAATTTGAGTTATATATGGTGTTCCCGTCATGTTTCAAGAGAGAAGATTCATTTTTTTATTAATTAAATTGTTACAGAGAATAATAAGAATCCTTGTGCACTTTGAAATGTATTTTTTCAAACCAAATAACCTGTTCTAGGCGACTAGAAGAAACTTGGAGCAGGTTATTGTATTTTTGAATTTCCTATTCCTTGACTACTGAAAACCCAAAGCCCTTTCCTGCCCCATGTGGGGGAGAGGACAGGAAGGGTCGTAGGACGGGTGGCACACAGACAGTTGCCTCATATTCAGAGGCTGTGGCTGTTGTCAACCCGCGCTGCGCTACTCTGAAAAAACTTCCCCTCAATCCTTCAGTTGTTACCTTGCAACACTGCATAGCTCCTGATGACGCACTGAGAAGTGTGAAAGTACTTGAGATAAAGATTTCCACCCCATTTGGTTTTTCTTGCGCACGCGCGCACACACACGAACACACACACACACACACACACACACACACACACACTTCTCTTTATATAAAGGAATTATACATGCTCTCTGCCAATCCCTAGGTACCTTCCTCTCTTTTGTACATTTATTAAACAAAAATACAAACCATTATATATATATATATATATATATATATATATATATATATATATATATATATATATATATATATATATATATATATAAGGGATTATAACTTTTACTTTTTTTCAAAATAAAACATCTCCTGTGTCATAAATCGATGAACTTTTGTTCAATGAATAAGTTCAATGAAAGTTCAATGAAAAAGTCCCTAACTCCTCTCAGTTTTCAAAAAACGTCACCCACTAAATAAAAACTATGAGTCACCACATATCTGCGTTACTACTCATACGTAGCAACTCAGGCAAGTATTAATTGGCAACTCAAATTAATGAAACATAATAATCACCATATATTTACGTTACTAATCATGAATAGCAACTCAGAAAATTACTAATTGACTACTCTATATACTGGCGTCTACTCTTATCATATTCTCATTGTATTTCACAGAGGAGTGTTATATACTGGCGTCTACTCTTATCATATTTTCATTGTATTTCACAGAGGAGTGTTATATACTGGAGTCTACTCTTATCATATTCTCATTGTATTTCACAGAGGAGTGTATCAGTGAGCACCGCTTGTCTGATAATATATTTACAGGTACAGCCTAACAGTGGGAGTTTTATTATCAGTATTTGACTTTCATATCACCAAATATTTCCAGTTTCTAGAACTGTTAAGAAATTTCTGAAACGGTATAGAAGTTTGTAGAACAATCCAAATCTTGGTATATATAAAAAGCTTCATGAACAAACACATCAGCTTATTGCCGTTATATCTGTTTCAGAAATTCAGAATTAATTATAATGTCACACAAGAAAAGTGATACTACCATAAAGAAGAACAAAGGTATGTTGAGCAATAATTTGGTGGGGTTCCAGAAGTCACAAAGAATAAGAGGAATTGTGCCTTTAGAAGAATCTTCACTAAAAGGAAAATGGAGAATAACTCTCCAAACCCAAATTATTGAACGGTACCAGTTTATTTGAGTAGAAATCAAAGGAAGAAAGTAGAGAATAGCGAAAATTTCCTAAGAAGTTACAAAATTATGGAGGAATACATTGAATTTTCCACATGTGACAGATCAAGTAATACGATCAGATGTACGATGAAAATGACTTCAAGAATTTGTCAGAAATATTGAAACTTTACAAAAAAACACTGAACTCATTGAAAACTCACTGGAAGCAGGAGCCATCAACACTCAATATTCCAAGAAGCAAGCAGTGTGCTGAACATGCAATCAAAGTTATGCTCTATGCTGCCTTCAGAAACAAAAAACAAACTGCAGCTTCGGTTTATTCTAAGTAATAAGTAGTAATATACGTACAAACATGATAACAATGATGATGTAAGCTGTTTTATTTGTTATTAACATTACATGCAATATACATTCAAGTTACTTTTTTTTTTTCATTAGGGGTGACATTTTCTAAAAAGATATTGAAATGAAAGATCATTTCTTTGCTTCTAGGCAAAAGTTCATCTGATTAAGGTACAGTAATAGTACGTTGTAATAAAGTTATAACCCATGAGGGGGGCCAAAACGACATGGGTTCGAATCCTCGGCTAGTCGCAGTGTTGTTGTTAATTCAATACCACTCGTTCTTGGTTACAATAATATAAAATACTGCTCGTGAAGTACCAAAGTAACATCAACAAAACTACTATGGCAGGACACCACCTCTGAAGAATCTGAGCTGACCAGTATCTCCAAATCGCCATCAACATTCATCAATCCCCTTGCTATCATTTCTAGCCTACGCCCTGCAATAGCCAAAAAAATAAAAAGAAATTGCAAGTAGTATATCCCTTGCCAACTCAGAGTCATGCACTTATACATTTGTTATATCTGTGACATTACACACACACACACGTATCTTAAAATGCACCAAAGTGGGTGGGCCACACCTTCATTATCCCACCACACCTCCCCCTCTCCCCCTTTTCCCAGGTTTCTGTCCTTAACCGTCCTTCTTCCTTACCCATCTTACCAAAGCTCTGGTCATACAAGTCTAAGTCTGCTCGTGAAGGCTAGTACACCAACCGGGGATTAGAATGAAATTAACTCAGATGCACCCACACCACCCTATGTCCTCGGATGAAGGTAAAACACCTAGCTTTGTTGGGTGCTTGATTCTTGTAGGATTGCATGGTCCTGTGGGTTAGAGCATCGTGTGATTTTTGCTCACCATGAGGCGGGCCAAAACGACATCGGTTCGAATCCTCGGCTAGTCGCAGTGTTGTTATTGATTCAATACCACTCGTTCGTGGCCGACTTGTTAAATATAAATATATATATATATATATATATATATATATATATATATATATATATATATATATATATATATATACAGTAGTGTGCATATTAATTGAGACAGTAATGAAATGAGACATTTATTTGGAAAATTAATGTTTATGACAGATAAGTAATTTAATGAGAGGTGACTACGCTTTGCTTTCATAAGCATTGCTACATTTCTGGCACAGAATCGACCAATTTTGAATACATTTTTTTGGCAAGTTTTTCGTCGTGGTACTAGGTTCTAATAACATAGCAATTAGCTTCACTGCTGAACAGTCCTGTTTCGCGATCTTGCTTTTGGTTATTTCCCACAGATTTTCAATTGGGTTTTGGTCAGGAGAGTTTCCAGGTCAATTTAGAACTCATAGCCAATTTAAAACTCAAAGAATGTTAGCATTTTTCTTGTAGTGTGGCATGGAGCAAGATCCTGCTGGAAAGTATTTCTACATCAGGAAGGTCTCTATTCACAATGGGAAGCAAATAAGTTGCCACGATTGCCCTGTATTTGTCACTGTTCATTGTTCCCCCAACAATAAGAAGCCGTCCAGGACCTTTAGCAGTATAACTACCCCAAATCATCATAGGTAGATGTTTTGACGCTTGTTGAATGTGTCCACTCCGAAAAGGTTCACTTTTGCTCCGTTGGACTGCCACTGATCTACACCCCTGTACACAAACAACCCGCACATAGGAAAGAGGTGCTTAAGACATTTTCTCCTGTTCACCTTTCTCACTCTCAAGACTTCATCGAACGTGTTCGCTCTCTCCCGAACTGTAAGATGCTTAGTCTTGACGCTGAGTCTCTTCACCAATGTCCGTCTTGATGATGTTCCTAATTTTGTCAGAGAGAAGGCCAGTGAAGGGCTATTTCATCTTTCTATAAATACTGACGACTTTCATGATCTTATCCCTTATTCCTACTACTGATGTGCACCCTTCACTCTGGCTTCGCTATGTAGATGACATCTTTGCTCTTTGGCCTCATGACTCTAGTCTCTTCTAACCATTTCTGGATGCACATAACAATCTTGCTAGTTCAATCAAGTTTAAAGCTGAATAAGAATCTAATTTTTTGCTCACCGCTCGGTTACAGGCTGTTTTTTCTGTGTATCGCAGTTCTATGCACAGTGGCATGTACATTCACTATTTTTCTTACCGTGCTCCCTCTGTCAAGAAAACCATTCTTATTTCTCTCTTTCTCCGTTCTCGGCATTTGTGACACTCAGTTCCTTGAATCGGAAATTTCTATTCTTCGTAATTCGTTCTCTCGTCTTGGCTACCTTTCCCATTTTATAAACTCTGCCTTCTCACGTGCTAAACGGACTTTCTTCTCTCCCAAACTCTCTACTCCTGGGAAATCTCCTGTACTCTGCCTTCCCTATATTCCCAGTCTCTCTAATCTCAACAACTCTCTCCGTTCCTCAGACATTAAAACTAGTTTTCGCCAAACTAGCAACCTTCGCAGTAATCTAGTTCGTACATCTCCCGCTATAGATGCCCCTGGTGTCTACTCTGTTCTATGCTCCTCTTGTTCTCTTAATTACTTTGGAGAAACTGGCCGTTGTCTTTCTGACAGACTCAAGGAACACAAAAGTAGTGTTAGGCTTGCCGACACCAATAATGCTCTTTTTTGTCATGTTAGAGATCACCGTCATCCCTCTGACCTGCCATCTGCTAAAATTGTCTACCCTACTTCTAACTTTCACAGTCGCCATCTTGTTGAATCCTCCGTTATACACAACTTTCCTTGTATGAATCTTAGTCCTGGTTTTGTCTCTGCAGATGCCGATTTCCCATTACACTGTCAAATGCTCCAAATTTCAGAAACCGTGTGACATAACCTGATTCTTTTTTCTCATCTCTCTACCTCTTCTCCTTTCCTATTTTTCCTTTCCTTTCTTGTGCCTGGGGTGTTCTTTTCTGTGTTACCCCCGTCCCTTGTGGGCCCTTAGCTCTCCTACAGTGCTCCTCTGTCTTGGCCTTTGACTGACCTTACTACTGCTATTTCCTTTCCATCTGACTTTGGCTCCTATCTTCACTTTTGCCTCCACTATTCACTCTCCTTTTCTATTCTTGTCCCATCTACCACTCTCCCTACTTTACACTACCATTACTATTTCTACTACTACTTCCACTACCAGCCTTACCCCTACCACTTCTACTTCTACTACTATTTCCACTACCTACCTTACCACTATCACTAGTACTCCTCCCACCTTTCTTCCCGTCCCTGCCAGCTAGCTATATCTCTCTTTTGTTAGTGTGACTGCAGATGGTCCAAGTCGGACCGAAACGTCATCATAAGGTCCTCTCTCTCCTATGTGTAAATTATTTGTGTTTTTTCTGCATAACGGCAGTTTCTTTACAGGCTATACTTCTTTCTTTGCCAGCTTTTTGGCAGTTCTTCCAGTTTCAAGGAGCCTTCGTCGAACAGTTGAAGAATCACCATTTATGCCATCTGAAGCCAAATCTTTCTTTAGATCTTTGCTTGTTTTCTTGGGATTCTTCACACTATTTCTTATAACCTTGTCATTGTGAGGTGTTGTGTTGCGTTTTCTTCCACATCTCCATGCAGCGCTCCTCAGTCACCAGTGTCGTCAGTTCTTTTCAGAATCCGACCAACAGTTGACTTTACTAGGCTCAAATTTTCAGCCGTATAATACTCAAATCAGCATGTTTTCTAAGAGCTGTAATACTTGCACGCTTCCTAGGGGTAACATCCATCAGGAATTTCTGCAGTAATCATGAAATGTAGGGGAGAATTTGGCGAAATCATATTCACTCATGGAGCACACTTGTAGGAATAGCCTTACAGAACAACAGCTGTTGTAGCACTGACGAGAGTCGCAGTGTAGCATCATAGCAGGATGACTGCCAGAAGTCGTTAGCAAACTCTGCTGAAAAGACATTATGGGATAACCACAAAATTTATTCCTGTCCGAATTAATTTGCATACTACTATATAATAATCAAAAACAAGCATAACAAGATGCAAAAGGCCCACAGGAGGAGTTGAATGACAGCTCAAGGCCTTTCGTGTTGCAATCAACACATCAGGACCTTGCAATGTTGCAGAAATGAGTTAGGAAGTCCAAGCAAATTAGTTCAGTGGAGTATTCTAGCTAAAACACGAAAAGCCTAGAGTTATTATTCAGCTCTCTGTTTGGTTGTTTTATATATATATATATATATATATATATATATATATATATATATATATATATATATATATATATATATATATATATATATATATATGTATATGTATGTATGTATGTATGTATGTGTGTTTGTGTGTGCGTGTGCGTGTGCGTGTGCGTGTACTCACCTAATTCACCTAATTGTGGTTGCAGGGGTCGAGACCCAGCTCCTGGCCCCGCCTCTTCACTGATTGCTACTTGGTCCTCTCTCTCTCTGCTTCCTGAGCTTTATCATACCTCTTCTTAAAACTATGTATGGTTCCTGCCTCCACTACTTCACTTGCTAGGCTATTCCACTTTCTGATGACTCTATGACTGAAGAAATACTTCTTAACGTCCCTGTGACTCGTCTGAGTCTTCAGCTTCCAATTGTGACCCCTTGTTTCTTTGTCCCCTCTCTGGAACATCCAGTCTCTGTCCAGTTTGTCTATTCCACGCATTATTTTTTATGTTGTTATCATGTCTCCCCTAACCCTCCTGTCCTCCAGTGTCGTCAGTCCGACTTCCTTCAACCTTTCTTCGTAGGACATTTCCCCGAGCTCCTTGTTGCAAACCTTTGTACTTTTTCTAATTTCTTTACGTGCTTGACCAGGTGTGGGTTCCAAATTGGTGCTGCATACTCCAGTGTGTGTGTGTATGTGTGTGTACTCACCTAATTATATACACCTAATTGTGGTTGCAGGGGTCGAGACTCAGCTCCTGGCCCCGCCTCTTCACTGATCGCTACCAGGTAGTCTCTGCTCCCTGAGCTTTGTCATACCTCGTCTTGAAGCAATGTATATTTCCTGCGTGTGTGTGTGTGTGTGTGTGTGTGTGTGAGTGTTAAATGTTAAATGTTAGACTCTGAGGTGACACCTCACTTGGAGGAGATGACAACACATCACACAGGCACATACATTCGTTCGTATAACAAAGAATAAGCTCTTGAATACTTTAATGTTAAAGACATCTTTAAATATGACAGTATCGTCAAACAAAAATTAATTAAAAATTCTCCCAAGGAATCTTCGGGTTGTATAAACGCCATCCCTTCTAAAAGTTGTCATGCCTTTTATTTAGGACAAACTGACAAATGTCTCGAGACCAGAGTTAAACAACATAAATATGTAATAACTACTTGACAATAATCCAGTGCTTTGTATATTCATGTGGGACATACAGGCCATTGTGTAGACTGGACTAGTAAAAAAAATGACTCCTCTGTAATTCTACAGTTCAATGAAATATTGTAGAATCATCTGTTATTAAGCAGGATGCACAACATATTTCAAATGTGAGTTCTATTATCTATAAACTTGACAGTTATATAATCTAGAATATTATTCATAATCTTAAGGATAAAAAATATTTTTCAAAAATATTGTGTGTTCTTTGTCATATGAACAATTTATATGTGTAGGACAAGTCTGTGTGAGGTGTTGTAACCTCCAAGTGAGATGTCACCTCAGTGTCTAACATTTAAAATGTTTCTCCTGCCTCTTCTTCCTATTCCTGTGAAGACGTGTGTATAAACACGGAAATGCACTCAGGTTTTATTTCCTATTTTCACTGTACATATTTGCTATCAAGTCATATATATCATTCTTTTTAAGTAATACTGAATGACTGTAAACTGGCGTATGATATATATATATACATACATACATATATATATATATATATATATATATATATATATATATATATATATATATATATATATATATATATATATATATATATATCATACGCCAGTTTAAGTGAGTTAGTTTAAGCGAGGTTAGGTGAGTTTTTTTAAGTTAGTTTTCATCAAAAAAAAATAAAAAATCTTTACATCATTGTCAATGAAAAAGAAACGATCTTACTTTCTGTAACAGATTTTTTCGGAAAAGTTTATTTTTAAGGGAGTTCGGTCTATTCGGCAGTTTTGACTTATTAGGTACTACACACACACACACACACACACACACACACACACACACACACACACACACACACATATATATATATATATATATATATATATATATATATATATATATATATATATGTGTGTGTGTGTGTGTGTGTGTGTGTGTGTGTGTACTCACCTAGTTGAGGTTGCAGGGGTCGAGTCCTAGCTCCTGGCCCTGCCTCTACACTGGTCGCTACTAGGTCACTCTCCCTGAACCGTGAGCTTTATCATACATCTGTGTGTGTGTGTGTGTGTAAAAGTATGAAAGCCCTCAGGTTTTATTTCCTAAAAATGTAAACAATGATTCCACTATCCTAAATGCTTAGCTATGCCAGAAAGAGGTAGAAAGTCACTAGCTTCGACGATCATTAAATCTGACAACTTCATTTGCCTTCCCTATCAACACACTTTTCAAGCACTTAGAGTAAAGCACCCTTCCAGGAAAACCAGGGTCATCAGCAGTTCTAACAGCCCTACCTCCACTTTGGAACCACTGTTTGTGCAAGACTTAGATGTTTACAAATGAATTATGTCGTTTACTCTAAAAGAGGATGGAGGAATCATGCCAGCTTCTGTGCGAAACACTCTTCGCTGCCTTTTTCCCAAGGCTGTTGTCCGAAGTATTCGGACAGAGGTGGCCATGATGCTTCATCACAACCTGCTGGACTTTGGGGTCCCTCAAGGAAGTGAAGCAGTGATTCATGCAACCTGTCTGAGGGCAATGCAGTGGTAAAATTACATATCAAGTATACATTTAATCTCCTGAAAAGAAACGTATATTAACAGCTGTAAAATAATGCTTCCCTGGTCTCTTCCCTTCTGTTTTAGTCAGATACAGTTATGAATCCATGCTCCTGTATAGCGGTTAGGGAAATCACTGTCAGTCTGACCAGTAAGCTAAATAAACATTTGGCTCTTGGATGATGGCACACTGACGGGCATAAAGGAATCTCTGGTGATAACACGGGGACAGGAAATGGGACTCATCCTTAATCCACCCATAAGTAAAATATCTCAGCCACTTAACAAGTGATCGACGCAGCGAGATGAAGCCCGCGAGGTGCATCAGATATTGCGACCTCAAATAGCGTCTTGCTTGGAGCACCTCTGGAAACTGATGCCATTGACTCAATTCTCAGGAAGGAACTCTGAGTTGAGGAGGATGGAACAATGCATTAATAGGCAGTCTTGACACCCCACGATGCATTCTACTTTCTCACAAAGTGCTTGAGTCTGCCCAGGTTAACAAATTTCCTAAGATGTGCACTCTCATATGATAACCCTTGTACTGCATGAATGCGACTGTATCCTGAGGCATATTTTTATAAAAGTACTCAACCTCACTTTAGACTATGGGGAGTGGGATCAAGCTACACTTCTCGTTAGATTAGGAGGTACTGGTGTCCATAAGGAATTACATATTGCACTACCTCCTTTCCTGTCCTCAGTGATTTTCCCTGAACTCTTTAGAGACAATATTGGAGTGTGCGACCAAAAACGCATTGACGGAGCGAGGTTCTGCTATACTCTAACAGGATCTGAAACCAGACCTACTTCCCCTAACAACTAGAAACTCTCACAAATTATATATATATATATATATATATATATATATATATATATATATATATATATACACATATATGTCGTGCCGAATAGGCAGAATTTGCGATCTTGGCTTAAATAGAAACGCTCATCTTGCTATATAGGACAAGTGAAAATTTGTGTATGCAATAATTTTGCCAAAATCATTCTGAATCTAACGAAAAAAAATATATTTCACTATGTTTGTTTAGTATTAAATTACTGTAAACAAATCTAAAACATATTTAGTTGGGTTAGGCTAAAATAAATTGCTCTTGTTATAATAAGGTTAGGTAAGTTTTCTAAGATTCTTTTGGTGCAAAATTAAAAATTTGGACATTAATATTAATGAAAAAAATATATCTTTAAACATATAAGAGAAAATTTTAGAAAGGACTTAATTTTAAATGAGTTCTTGCTAATTGACCAGTTTTACATATTAGGCACGACATATATATATATATATATATGTGTGTGTGTGTGTGTGTGTGTGTGTGTTAAGCAAATATCGCAAACTAAGCCATACGAGATACAAAACAACCACGGGGGGAGCAGAATAATAGCTCTAGGCCCCTCGTGTTGTAATCAACACATCATCAGGAGCTTGCAAAATTGCAGAAAAGAGGAGGGGTTCCAGCAAATAACGTTCCCAGAGGACCGCCTTTACTTGACTCCAGTAAAGGCGGTCCTCTAGGAACGTTATTTGCTGGAACCCCTACTCTTTTCTGCAATTCTGCAAGCTCCTGATGATGTGTTGATTGCAACACGAGGGACCTAGAGCTATTTTTCTGCTCCCCCCGTGGGTGTTTTGCATATATATATATATATATATATATATATATATATATATATATATATATATATATATATATATATATATATATATATATGACGCACACGTAAGATCGACTTTTAAAAAGGCACTGAACCTGTCACTAGAGGATGAGCAATGGGATCAGGCAACCCTCCCAGTGCGACTGGGAGGTATAAGGGTGCGCAAAGCAACGCATGTTGCTTTACATGCTTTTCTGTCTTCGTGTTTGGCTTCCAGTGCATTAGTCAAGAAGATTGTTCCCGAACGCTTGAGAGACAT
>NC_091298.1:25980431-25987931 GCF_038502225.1 Cherax quadricarinatus
CTCGTCCGTCTCCCCCCTAGGGCGTGACAAACACCCGCCGGGCAAATGCCAAGCAACAGGAGCACCCTGGACACCTCAAAAATCAGAGCCCAAATTAGCAAAAAATAGAAGAGGGTAATACTATGTTGGAGCTTTGAGACTTATAACCAGTGAGGGGATACCATCGCTCCCAAGGACGTCAGCAACGGCACAAGCTCTGAAGGACAAACATCCACCCAGGGGCTCCCAGTACCAACATTGGACCTCCTGACATTTGCAGCAGGCGAAGAACATCTAACCTTACAGGATGCTGGATGTGTATAAAGCTGCCTTATGTCATTTCCACCAGGAGGGTTCAGCAGGAGGTTTCACTGGTTTAAGGCCTCAACACTTAAAACAAATACTCAATCCAGCACTTGGTGAGGTTTCAGAGAGGCTGCTGTCTGAACTCACCAGGGTACCAACCTGTGCCTGGCTGGCGGTGTCCCAGGAGGGCCATCAGACCCTTTTCTTTGGTGCCTCATTGTGTGCCCTCCGCAAAAGGATGGCGGAATCAGGCCCATTGCCAGTGAAGGGTAAGCACCCTTCGGCGCCTAGTGATGGCCAAGGCTGCAGTAAGGAAGGGGCGAGTCAAGGAAGGCTGCTGCAATGGCTGAAACCAACTCAGCTCAGGTTTCGGCATTCAACAAGGGGCTGTGGAAGCAGCTGCCCACGCAACCTTGCAGTATATATCAAAAACATGTCCTATGAAAAAGCCTTGGTCAAATTGGACTTTTGCCAATGCTTTCAACTCCAGTCAGAAAGGGATGCTGCTCCAGAAAGCAGGTTTATAGAAACTTCCGCCCTTCCCTTTATCCCTTCATAGAATCGTGTTATAGGGTATGACTTTTCAAAAACTATTGTTTGGGGACCATGAAATTGGCACTCGTGTGAGGGCGTGCAAGCAGGAGGGGACCCTCTCGCCCCCTTTCTATTTTGTTTGGTCATCAAAGGAAGTCACGAGGGCACTCTCAGCGAGCTCAAGATCTGGTTCCTGGACGACGGTACCTGGCTGGCACAACAGAGTCTCTCCTGGAGGACATCCAGTAAAATTAGAACATGGGGAGAAAGCCTGGGCCTTTCTTTAAAGCCCCTCAAATGTGAGAAAATAGTTTCTACCAATCAAGCCAGTTGATACAGAATATTAGTACCCGTTTTACCAGGAGGGCACGAGCCATTAGATCCAGCCAATAGGCACTCTCCCCTCAGGTTGCTCCTCTTGGGAATCCAATGCCATCGATCTGGTCCTAGGAAAAAAAGTCTCAGACCTCCCGGACGATGGAAAGCAGGATGAAGGAACATTGACCACACCGATGCCTTCTACCTACTCACCCAGGTGCCTGTCAACACCAAAACTTACCTATTTTTTCTGAGATGCTCCACCCAGCCGCAGCAGCAGTCCAAAACTCGAAGAATATGACTCTCTCCTGAAGAGGCCATGCTAGAGAGTGTATTGAATCTCCCATTGACGATGGACAGTGGTTGCAAGCCTCACTTCCAGTCCAGGCTTGGAGGGCTAGGAGTACGCAGATCCTCCCAGATTGCTCTACCAGCTTTCCTATCACCTCGCCCATTGCATCAAGACGAGGTTGATAAGACAAATTCCTTCCTGACACCTCAGTGACTCAGCAGGAATAGAAGACCCTAGCTATGTCAGTGCCATCACCGAATGGGGAGACTCTTGCTGCTCCAGGCACCAAACCCTAGTCACAGCACTGGCTCACAAACAGTCAAGCTGAGGGATAGCCCAATTGCTGCAAAAGGCAAATTAGCTTGCCCAAGCATGCTCAGGGCTGCATAACATCAGATAGGGAGATTGCCCGTCTCCAGGCTGTGAGTGCCACCTACTCCGGGGACTTCCTCCAAACAGGTTCCCATTATCGGCAAGTGGGAACGCGGACTCGACCCTAAGACCCTCCATTATTGCAGTGAGGCTCTGCGCCTTGCTGCCCCAATTCACACAGAATATATGTGTATTTTGCGGCGAAGTGAACAAGCAGACCAATACGGACTACATGGTCTTAAGCTGTTCCCAAAACCAAGGGCTGGCATACAGAAGACACAATGAGGTCCAACGACATCATTAAGAGAACCCCTTACTACCAGGCTGGATGCCCTGCCGAGGAGGAGCCACGATCACTTGCAAGCAAACAATACCCCTAGGCCCAAGCCACCACCTTGGCCCCGTGGGATCACCATCTATCCTTGGAAGAATGGCAAGCTCTTAGGCATGGGACCCTATACCTGTGTTGTCCACACTGGCTGACACCTATATCCATCACAGGTGTGGGGCGACAGGGAGGAGCTGCACTGACCACAGGGAGGAGTACAAGATCAGCAAGTACAGGGGACATTTAGGCCAAGCAGTATCAGCGAATTTGTCCCAGGTGGGATCGAGGAGACAGCCAGGGATCATGGGAGGAAAAAATGCCACCACGTTTCCGCCAAAAAGGGTTGGGTTCCCAGAACTCATCGACACCACCAGGGACCCAAGGGGCAGCCACCTTTCATGTTCCAGCGCCTCAGCGTCACCATCCAGAGGGAAATGCTTGCTGCGATACTTGGCTCGCCATCCAGGCCTCGGAGGAAGCTGGAGGAAATCCATCATCTTTGATACATTGTGCCATTATATTCATGTTTATGTTTTTTTCTGTAAATGTATTTTTTGTTTGATTAATAAATGTTCACATAGAGTTAGCAAAACATATAGGGGGTGAGGTAGGAGAAGAAAATATTCAAAGCAAGCTCCGGGGAAGAGCAGGTTTTCTCTGAGAAATTTACGTTTATTGTCTTCTCTGAGGATGAGGTCCCCATTCAAGCTATAGAGAAATTGAGGTACTTCCCTATATATATATATATATATATATATATATATATATATATATATATATATATACATATATATATATATAAATAATATATATATATAATATATATATATATGTATATAATATATAATATATATATATATATATATGCTATATATATATAACATATATAAGATATATATATATATATATATATATATATATATATATATATATATATATATATATATATGCAATAAGATCACAGTAAACAGGTGATTTCAAAATATGCAAAACAACCACTCTGAAAGAATAGAGAAAATTCCAAGCGCCTTTCGTGACTACTCTCACGTTATCAAGGAACTATGAAAGTGAAGCATCCAAGGAAAGCTATATAAGGGGTCCAGGTCCAGGCACCTCACTATCAGATCCACAACGGTTAAACACGTGTGACGCGGCGGCAGCTCAGCAGGATGAGGTCCTTTGCACAAGCTCACCCCAAGGCTATTTCTACCCAAGAAAATTTAAAATTATTTGTCCAGGTGTATTAATTAAATTCTTTCCCAAATTCTATTAATTATAAATGGATCTGAATTTATATAAACCAAAATATTCATATTATTATCCAAAACTGCTTTTTATGAAGAAACAAGATTCAATTATATTCCTGTCGACCATGGACTTGCTTGATACTACTTTCTCAACTTTTTGAAAATCAATTGGATGGTTAAAATCTCTAACAAAAAAGGGCAACCAGCCTTATTCAACTAAAAATATGTTGGTTCTCCCTTACCATGAAAACTTGGTTGATATGCCTTCTCTTCTTAAGACTTTTAATATTAAAGTTGTATTCAAAAATCTTGATACGAGTAAAAAACTTTTATTTTAAGGTAATTCCCCCCAAAATACTGATGGATGTCTATAAGATTCCTTATGGAAAATTTGCGATAAAGATTTATTGCAGTCAAACTGGTAAAAATCTCAGAACTAAGATTAAAACAACATAAATATAGCATTAGAACTGGACAAGATTCCAATGCTCCTATTTATTTCATGCAAGCAAGAATTTTAACCATCCAAGTTGATTTTCCAAAAAGTTGAGAGAAAGTAGTATCCAAGCCAAGTCCATGGTCACGACAGGAATATAATTGGAATCTTGTTTCGCAAAAGGCAGTTTTGACAATAATTAATGAATATTTCGCCTGGTTTATATAGGTTGGAATCATTAGAATTAATAGGAGCCCCAGGGAAAAAAGAATTGATCTAATAGGACATAAATTCACAAGAAACACTTAACGGAGTAAACTAACGAGGTGAATTAAGAGATTCCTAATCAAGTAACAACTCTGTCTTAACTCATAAGTGTTGCAGGGCAAGAAGATCTGACTCAGTAGGTGGGCTAACCCGAGCAACTCGCCCACAGGCAGGACTACCGTCCAGCCAGATGACTGTGAAACAAAAACCTGTAACTGTTTTGCATGATGGTAGGATTGCTGGTTTTCTTTTTCTGTCTCATAAACACGCTAGATAACAGGGATATCTTGCTACTCCTACTTACACTTTGGTCACACTTCACAGACACGCACATGCATATATATATATACATACATCTAGGTTTTTCTCCTTATTCTAAATAGCTCTTGTTCTTTTTTATTTCTTCTATTGTCCATGGGGAAGTGGAAAAGAATCTTTCCTCCGTAAGCCATGCGTGTCGTATGAGGCGACTAAAATGCCGGGAGCAATGGGCTAGTAACCCCTTCTCCTGTATACATTTACTAAAAAAGAGAAGAAGAAAAACTTTATAAAACTGGGTTGTTTAAATGTGCGTGGATGTAGTGCGGATGACAAGAAACAGATGATTGCTGATGTTATGAATGAAAAGAAGTTGGATGTCCTGGCTCTAAGCGAAACAAAGCTGAAGGGGGTAGGAGAGTTTCAGTGGGGGGAAATAAATGGGATTAAATCTGGAGTATCTGAGAGAGTTAGAGCAAAGGAAGGGGTAGCAGTAATGTTAAATGATCAGTTATGGAAGGAGAAAAGAGAATATGAATGTGTAAATTCGAGAATTATGTGGATTAAAGTAAAGGTTGGATGCGAGAAGTGGGTCATAATAAGCGTGTATGCACCTGGAGAAGAGAGGAATGCAGAGGAGAGAGAGAGATTTTGGGAGATGTTAAGTGAATGTATAGGAGCCTTTGAACCAAGTGAGAGAGTAATTGTGGTAGGGGACCTGAATGCTAAAGTAGGAGAAACTTTTAGAGAGGGTGTGGTAGGTAAGTTTGGGGTGCCAGGTGTAAATGATAATGGGAGCCCTTTGATTGAACTTTGTATAGAAAGGGGTTTAGTTATAGGTAATACATATTTTAAGAAAAAGAGGATAAATAAGTATACACGATATGATGTAGGGCGAAATGACAGTAGTTTGTTGGATTATGTATTAGTAGATAAAAGACTGTTGAGTAGACTTCAGGATGTACATGTTTATCGAGGGGCCACAGATATATCAGATCACTTTCTAGTTGTAGCTACACTGAGAGTAAAAGGTAGATGGGATACAAGGAGAATAGAAGCATCAGGGAAGAGAGAGGTGAAGGTTTATAAACTAAAAGAGGAGGCAGTTAGGGTAAGATATAAACAGCTATTGGAGGATAGATGGGCTAATGAGAGCATAGGCAATGGGGTCGAAGAGGAATGGGGTAGGTTTAAAAATGTAGTGTTAGAGTGTTCAGCAGAAGTTTGTGGTTACAGGAAAGTGGGTGCAGGAGGGAAGAGGAGCGATTGGTGGAATGATGATGTAAAGAGAGTAGTAAGGGAGAAAAAGTTAGCATATGAGAAGTTTTTACAAAGTAGAAGTGATGCAAGGAGGGAAGAGTATATGGAGAAAAAGAGAGAGGTTAAGAGAGTGGTGAAGCAATGTAAAAAGAGAGCAAATGAGAGAGTGGGTGAGCTGTTATCAACAAATTTTGTTGAAAATAAGAAAAAGTTTTGGAGTGAGATTAACAAGTTAAGGAAGCCTAGAGAACAAATGGATTTGTCAGTTAAAAATAGGAGAGGAGAGTTATTAAATGGAGAGTTAGAGGTATTGGGAAGATGGAGGGAATATTTTGAGGAATTGTTAAATGTTGATGAAGATAGGGAAGCTGTGATTTCGTGTATAGGGCAAGGAGGAATAACATCTTGTAGGAGTGAGGAAGAGCCAGTTGTGAGTGTGGGGGAAGTTCGTGAGGCAGTAGGTAAAATGAAAGGGGGTAAGGCAGCCGGGATTGATGGGATAAAGATAGAAATGTTAAAAGCAGGTGGGGATATAGTTTTGGAGTGGTTGGTGCAATTATTTAATAAATGTATGGAAGAGGGTAAGGTACCTAGGGATTGGCAGAGAGCATGCATAGTTCCTTTGTATAAAGGCAAAGGGGATAAAAGAGAGTGCAAAAATTATAGGGGGATAAGTCTGTTGAGTGTACCTGGTAAAGTGTATGGTAGAGTTATAATTGAAAGAATTAAGAGTAAGACGGAGAATAGGATAGCAGATGAACAAGGAGGCTTTAGGAAAGGTAGGGGGTGTGTGGACCAGGTGTTTACAGTGAAACATATAAGTGAACAGTATTTAGATAAGGCTAAAGAGGTCTTTGTGGCATTTATGGATTTGGAAAAGGCGTATGACAGGGTGGATAGGGGGGCAATGTGGCAGATGTTGCAAGTGTATGGTGTAGGAGGTAGGTTACTGAAAGCAGTGAAGAGTTTTTACGAGGATAGTGAGGCTCAAGTTAGAGTATGTAGAAAAGAGGGAAATTTTTTCCCAGTAAAAGTAGGCCTTAGACAAGGATGTGTGATGTCACCGTGGTTGTTTAATATATTTATAGATGGGGTTGTAAGAGAAGTAAATGCGAGGGTCTTGGCAAGAGGCGTGGAGTTAAAAGATAAAGAATCACACACAGGGTGGGAGTTGTCACAGCTGCTCTTTGCTGATGACACTGTGCTCTTGGGAGATTCTGAAGAGAAGCTGCAGAGATTGGTGGATGAATTTGGTAGGGTGTGCAAAAGAAGAAAATTAAAGGTGAATACAGGAAAGAGTAAGGTTATGAGGATAACAAAAAGATTAGGTGATGAAAGATTGAATATCAGATTGGAGGGAGAGAGTATGGAGGAGGTGAACGTATTCAGATATTTGGGAGTGGACGTGTCAGCGGATGGGTCTATGAAAGATGAGGTGAATCATAGAATTGATGAGGGAAAAAGAGTGAGTGGTGCACTTAGGAGTCTGTGGAGACAGAGAACTTTGTCCTTGGAGGCAAAGAGGGGAATGTATGAGAGTATAGTTTTACCAACGCTCTTATATGGGTGTGAAGCATGGGTGATGAATGTTGCAGCGAGGAGAAGGCTGGAGGCAGTGGAGATGTCATGTCTGAGGGCAATGTGTGGTGTGAATATAATGCAGAGAATTCGTAGTTTGGAAGTTAGGAGGAGGTGCGGGATTACCAAAACTGTTGTCCAGAGGGCTGAGGAAGGGTTGTTGAGGTGGTTCGGACATGTAGAGAGAATGGAGCGAAACAGAATAACTTCAAGAGTGTATCAGTCTGTAGTGGAAGGAAGGCGGGGTAGGGGTCGGCCTAGGAAGGGTTGGAGGGAGGGGGTAAAGGAGGTTTTGTGTGCGAGGGGCTTGGACTTCCAGCAGGCA